>NW_026251805.1:0-116108 GCF_025024155.1 Gamsiella multidivaricata
GTCGATATTGTACTCGAAGCTGATCGTGCTAATAAATTAAAGGAATAATCTATTTGACAACCCAGCCGAGTTGTTAATCTTATTTGGCAACCCCTGCACAAACCCCATGTAAAACAAGACTCGTACCTTTTGCGAATTTCAAGTCGAAACAACGCGGCGAGAGGTTGAGAACCATTCCTTCCTCCACCTGGCACCCCATGTAACCTTTTGCGACCTTGGGAGAAGCCTTCTTCATGACGGAAAACAGGATTTTATCGATGACGGACTCGGCGATGACGAAATGGGAAATCAGTTACATTATGGAGTCCTTTAAGAGACAGATGACGATCTAGCTTAAAGAGTCGGGGCCAGGTAACATAAGGACTACTGGCATAATCGACATTTAAAAAATGTTGGCCTTACATGGAGTTAGTATAGGGGTTGCCAAATAGCAGTGTCAACCCGGGTTGTCAAATAGATTATCCCTAAATTAAAAGGCGGTGTAGGCTAGCTGCAGCATGCATACAACAGTAGAATTTATGGCCGGATTCGTCCAAAGACAAAGAAAATGTACATCAACATCGCCAAGGACATAGCTCTTATGCCTTCAAAGTTCATTACATTCGAGGGTTCATTCACCATCGTATCGACCGAGATAGGCCGCGCTTATTTCAACCATGACAATATTCCACGTTACAGACGAACGAAGCAATAATAGGTCTGTTATAAAAGAAAAGGTATTAGAGTCAAACCATACAATGCCTAAATACTTCAGTATGTATGCGGGTAAAAAAAAGACAGAGCTGGAAGGCATTGGTACTGATAGGAAGATAATGTCCTGTAAAACGAGCAGCTTCCAGAGCCTGTGGTAGGACCATCTATTCTACCTAGTCTGATTCAGGATAGAGTCGAGGTGGAATGCGTTTGGTTCCTGCCAATTCGTAGCTACACTTTGCATAGATCGGTAGCAGTTGAAACTACGCAAGATATTCAATGAAAGAACTGGCTATGAATGACGCTACAAGGTGGACGAATCTCTAGTACGAATCCCGTTGTGAGTTGATGAGACGGAGATGAAGGACGAAACGACAACGGCAAAAAGCGAGTTTCATTTGATCAGGTATCCCCAGCACTATAGATACGCTATCCACCTTGATGAGATGAAACGGTTCACTTATTGAATAAAAGGAGCGAAGAGGAAGAAAGAAAGAGCACACAAGGGTGGGCATTGCGACTAGGCGATACAAGAAAAAATCCTGTTTCACTGAAGGAAGCGACCCCAATGAGTAGCGAGAATACAAATAGTTTAATTGATGTTATCTCTGATGCTGATGGTCGCTAGGTTTGGTCTTATTGTTTAGCGAACTGTACATATGATTGTGTGAAGATGCTGTGCGCGCGTCTTTCACGGTAAGAAAATGAAGAGTTGTGACCAGTTCGACCTTCGTTGCCGTGATCAAACTCAAAATCCTAGCATTGGGCGCAGCCATTCGCATGGTTCACATTGCAGAGAAACTACCCTTGGATGCAGCAAGATGTAGGGGCGCATATAGAAGCCAGAAGCTGCAGCGGTAGCGGTAGTGAGGCGGTGCAAAGGCAATGGTGAGCTGGTGGATGCAAGCGCGTAGACTCCATGGCAGTGGCAGGAACCGTACATGTGACAACTATGCACGTCCTGTGACGAATATTGAGCGAGAATTGTGCTGCTTTCAACAATCTTATTACTGACCGGCCCTTCCAAGATCCAAGTGCTTCCAAGCGGTATCTTAGCCTGACGCTCTTCATCCCATTGCGATAGGGAGCGATCGGCACATTGCTAGACAGTGCTCTTGAACTTCACAGTCGCTGAGGATCGACACTTCCTTTTTGCGAGACACCCAGCGGTGGGCTGTGCGATGATGCTGGCTAAGACACATGTCGCAGACGAACCAACCTGCCCCAGCAAGGCTTTACCTAGAACGCTGTCAATGCTTTAAAGCGGCACTCGACATGTTTTATTGTACAGCTGAATTTTGTGTCAGGATGCTGGAAACTTGAATTGCAGCATTTATGCCTATTGTTTTCTTCCTGCTATTATTACACGCAACAGGTTCGATGAAAACATACTGAGGATATCCCAGATGTGAGTGTTGTTCTACTATAAACTTGACGCCTTAGATCTCAATTTGAGTGCGCTGCATTTAGCCATATTATCGACCTCCATGCATAGCAAGATGGTCAAGACCATTCGTCTTCCTCGACACCCGCGAACGATTCCTTGTGCGTCTAATTGCAAGAGAAGGAGTAGAAGCAGGAGCTAGTATAGATGTTACCGACTAAACGAGTTACCGGATAAAGGATACTTCGCGTAGTCAGAGGGCCTGTTCAATACGAATGCATACTTTGTGTAGAAGGGGTTGGATAGCGAAGATTGAATTCCAGAATTATTACAAAAGGTTTTGCACCATAACACAGAGATACCATGCTTTAAATAATGATCAAATGCAGAATGTTTATTGTGTAGCTTCAGATGTTGAATCAGTTAGTGAAAATACTTTTGCAAACTTCCTCCGAGATAGACTTCAATATCTGCAATGACCTGTTGTGTCAAGGCCTCAACATCGTGATCATCGTCCTCCATGAGCTCCGCCAAGAATGGAATCGTCTCGGGCAATAGGATCAGGAACTCTTCGCCGAGACGCTTGTAGAACTCTTGTAAGACCTTCAATGCTGAGATGCGGATGTGCTTGTTATCCTCACGCGTCTTGAGCAGGACCTGGTAGTTCAAAGGCTTCCAGAGCGCATCATTGGAAAGCGTGACAGCCAGCTGACCCAGGCATGGGACCAACCATGTGTTCATCCTGTTCTCGTACGACTTCCATTCGGCGCCAGTTTCTTTTTCGGCAGCCTCCAAATTTGAAGTCACCAGAAGCTGATCTACCAAGGGATGAAGCAGCTTCTCGAAGCGGTCCGCATTCCAGAGTCCATCGTTATCGTGCAAGAAGCACTTCTGAAGCGATGACACCATCCAAGGCCAGAGCTCGTCCATCTCTCTCGATTTGGTCGCTGCCTTCTTGGTATTGTCCTCATCCATATTGTCGCTATCGTTGTCCTCGTATGATGATGAGATCTTGACCGCCTCGGCATAGCCCGTTAGGGCCTCAATCACGTTGTCGACGACATATCCGTAGTAAGGGGCGACAATCGACTTGAGCTGCTCCAAGAGCGAGTTCATCAACTTGTAGAAGAAGACAAGACGGTCCTGCATATCCTTGAATGAACCCTTGGCGACTTGCAGCTCAGTTGTAGCCCAATCAAGAGTCTTGAGGAACAAGGGCTTGAACAACGTCTCGTTTAACTTCATGACTAGCTTCATGAATGCCTCGATCACTGCGTCCTCTACAGCAGCAATGCTGACAAACTTGCTCTTGTCCTGCTGACCGCGAATGACACGGCGGTAATCAAACGCGCCCAAGAAAAATTTGAAGATCTGCTTGTAGTGCACCGCGATAACGTCGCGAGGCATAGCCTGCACAGTCTGGCTGACCAGATCGAACAGCGCCAAGAGCGAGTCCTTGCCGTCCTTGACCGCGGTCTCATAGTATCCAAGCACAGGCGGGAGCAAGGTACGTGGTTGGATATGGATCGACATTTCTGTAAGCAATCTCTTGTTCTTGTCCAGGATCTGAAGCTTTGAGGCATCGCTACCTTCGTATCCCGTCAGAACTGGATGCAGCGTGCTGGCAAGAATCTTGGTTACATAAGGACTGACGAACTGGGGCAGGACCCTGATCAACGTCTCGAGATGCGAGACCACTGCTAGTTGGAGCAGCACGGAGTTGTTGTATCGACTGGACTTGCTATTATCGGCTCCAGCTGCGGCAGCTGCGGCAGCGTTGGTGCTGACTAGTGTGCCACCAAGAATTGAGAGGACAACAGGCATAAACTTGGGCAAGAAAGGTACCATACGGATACCAAGTTCCTGGCTCATGAATGTGAGACAAACCAGGCACGAAGCCTTGACCTGCTCGTTAGGATGCTGCAGTCCACTAGATCCAATGATGACGGGCACGATCTTGGTGATCTCTGCGGGGTGAGATGCACCAAACTGACGAACAATGGTCGAGAGGCAGAGCAATGCGGTCTGCTTATTGATCGCCACCTCCTCGGCAGTGGCGCCTTCGATTTGATCGACCTCAACAGCCTTCTTCAAGTCTTCACTCACAGCGACGACCATATTCTGATAGACCGCAGGCACCGCAGCGGGGCTTCCAGGGACGTTCGAGATCTTTTGGTTGAAGAGGACCATGGCCTTGCGACGAATCGTGACGTCCTTGTGAACAAACAGCGCCACCATGATCTTGATAAACGACGGCAATGACAGGAGAATGTGGACCTTGTCCAGGACATCATAAGTGACCTTAATAATGCCACGCCAAAACTTGATCACAACAGCCGAGGGTTCCTTGCGTGTGACCAGAGTGTTGACAAAAGCTGTAAAAGTTCCCACTAGGGTCAATAGACGCTCCGCCAGCTGAAGATAGTAACTCTCGAGGACAGTCTCGGCAGAAGAGTCGATATTGGTCTGTGTCAGAATCTTGGACAAAAACGATTTGGCAGTCATAACATTAGAGCTGAACGTCAAGACAGATAGCTTGAACTGGCGGATCTGTTTGTTGTTGTGCGTGCTAATAAAGTCCAGTGAAAATGGAAAGAAAAAACAACAACCATTTGTTAGAACTAATGACAAGGGTATATTAACACATGCCCCATAGAAACGCAGAAAATATCATACCTGAGGTCAAAGAGATGTTCCTCCATGTCAACATCGCCGCCTTCCGCAGGTTTCTCGTTAGGCACAGCCTGGATGACATCCATCAACGCGATCACAGACTTCATCTGAACAATAGCTGAAAATTGGTTCGAAAGCGCTAGAGCAAACTCGCTCAAAGAGTCTGCCTCGGTCTGATGGCCCTTGCTGGCCCTCTCAGTGTACTTTTCGATTGTCATGCAAATCACCGCATGCAAGAAATCCCCCTCGCCCAGGGTGCTAATGAGTACTGAGAAGAGTCGGAGACGGCGGTGCTTGGGGATGTGGAACAGTGCGTCGATAAAGACCTTGATGATAGGACGGACTTGCATGACCAGACTCTGGCTTTCGACGCTCTGCCGGCGATGGGCAGCGACCAATGGCGGAATAATCTTCTCCAAGGTTTGCTGGATAACATGAAAACTATAGTTGTCATCCTGGCGCAGCACATTAGCACCCATGAAGGTGAACACGGGCATGATGTTGTGGAGGACCTTCTCGGGATACAGTGTGGCAATGGCCGCCATAAGCAGGAGTGCTTGATTGTGAGTCTGAGGGTTGCCTGTGGCACGGATACAGTTGACAACCAAATCCACGCGCAAAATGCCCTCGTCCAGCTTGCCGGCGTTGGCGCCAGATTCAGCATCCCGAACAAAACTCGTCAGGCTCGACAGCATCAGCTGGTTGATATATTCGATAGAGATAGGGGTGTTGTTGAGGTCGGAGTTCATGATCGTAGAAAGTAACTCGAACAGGGGTGTCACCAGCTTGCTAGTCTCTGTAACATCCTTGTACTCGAGCAGCTCCAGGACAGAGACGAGACGATGAAGTGCTTCAACGATGGCACCGGGGGCAGATGGATCAACAGGAGCCTTGCGCTGACGCTTCGAATTGTTTTCTTCATCGACCATGGCCTCCTGCACCAGGCTAGACTGGATCGTCGCCAACTCATAGATGACAAGGTCACTGCTGATAGAGACATCGCGAAGAACCTGCTTCACGACACGGACGGTCTCCTGGGGAGCGTTGGTGGCCAAGTCGATCAAGACCACAAAGATGTCGCGCTGAAGAGATGTGCTGAGGCCATCGAAAAAGCGGCTGTTGACCTGGCTCAAAGCGAGGCGGCGGAAGGATGAGCTCGATTCCTCAGTGTCGGTATTGATTCCTGCAGTGTTGTCTAGCTTGAGCAGCTGTAGGAACGCATTCCTGTACTTTCCAGATTTGCCCTCCAAGAGAGACGACGTTTCGGGCGAGAAGCAACGAACAAGATAGCGAGCCAGCTCAGTGTTAACGTCGTCTACATTTTGTCCAACAAAAGTCGACTGCACAAGGGAGTCGATCAGGGGCAGAAGCATCTTCAGTTTGGTGAGTGAGGTGACGCCATCCAGCAGCTGGAGTAGCTCGACTCGGCTGCTAGTACGCTCGAACGCAAGAACGTGAGAAAGAATGAACGAGACAATCGAGTCCTTGGTCGAGGCGGTAGTCTTGGGTTCGTTTGCGATATGGTTCAGGGTCTCGGCGAAATATTTGGTGAGATAGCTTCCATCGGTGATGAATTCCTCGCGAGACTTGAGTAATGTTGTCAAGAAAGACGAGGCCTGCTCCGACATCAGGAACTCCAGTTTATCCGAGGTCTTGCCATAGAACGTGTCAAACTTAAAGATGTTCATGGCCATGTTCTTGCCTTTCTTGCCGGTGGTCTTGACCTTGGGATAAAATGAGGCAATAGTGCCAAGGCATGCAACAGCGGTCTCGCGCATGGCCTTGATGGGGTTGCCCAATGCCATCAGGAGGGTAGGGATCACAACTTGGAAGTCAGGAGCATCTGCGTCTGCATGCTTGGCGAAGGCCTGGAGGTTGGCGCTGGCGATCTGAATAGAGCGGACCTGAACAAGAGCCGGGGCAGTAGAGTCGGTCCAAAGGTTGCATAGGAACTCGATCGAATCGGATGTAAAGTGAATCTCGAACAGTTTCTCAATCATCTGCTCGTATGGCTCCATAATGATAGTGCCCACAAAAGTCTTGTACATCGATAGAAGAATCGAACCATACTCAGACAGAGGCTCAGCAGACAGCCAAGGAACAATCGACTTGCTGGGCTTCTTCAGATCGGAGACGATGCTCAACAGAGAGAAATGAATAGCGGAAACCTCAGTCGAAGGCGTCCATGACTTTGTGACGATTTGGGTGAGCAACTCCTTTGAGGGCCGACCGTCCTTGACTTCGGCTTTTAAGGCTTTAGTGGCGAGCGAATGGGACTTGAGGACACGGAGGAGCACTGGGAGATAGTGACTGACAACCTTGATCTGCTGCTCCGCGCCAAGCTGATGAACTGTGCTGGTGATGACAAAGATGGACAGAAGTCGGAAAGCGGCATTACCGCTCTTGAGTCCTTGAAGGTAAACATCCAATCCCTCCGACATGCTGCGGTGAGACACTAAGTTGGACGCGAGTGTTTTGATCAAAGCCATATCGGCAGAAACCATAGCATCAGCACTGGGCGAGGCGTCCTCATTGGTAAGATCTTTGATAACACTTGACACGTTCTTCAACAGTGGTTCGCTCTTCAGGCCAGAAGAAGGAATTTTGGAAATCAGTGCCATGCTGGCCTTGTAGAAATCCTTGACCAGCAACAGGTGTCCGAGAACGATGGCGAGAACGTTGTCCTGGAGATCCTTATTGTCAGTGAGGAAGGTAGTCAACAGGTAGACTAGGCAGTGACGACGTGTTGCCCGGGTACTGCTGGGTGCCGTCACAACGCCCACCAGGCCGTTGAGCAGGTCCTGGGGCGCGACAAAATGCTTCAAGCCATCCATGTCCAAAACCTGTTGGACGATTCTCTCATCGTCATCCTGAAGGCGAGCGAGCAACGTATCCCTGACAAAAGTATCCTCATTATTCAGGTTGGCAAGTTTCGATGACTTTTCAATCAAAATCTCGTTCAGCTTTTTGACGGCAAGAAGACGAATGGAAGCCTCTGCATGGTTGACACTGAGAAACAAGGTTGTGTTGGATCCCTTCAAGGGTTGATGGCGAGTTCCGTGAAAGACTTTAGAGATAAAAGCGTAGAGATGGGAATGCGTCTTTGTGTGCTGCTCCCCTTTGGCTTCCTCCAGCTTGGCTTGCAGGGCGGCGTCCAGATCCTTAGAGTAGTGCTGATGCAGAACGTGCAAGATCGACAAAGCATGTTCGTTCAGCTCCGCCGTATCGTTCTGCTTACGCTCCGCGAGATAGAGATCCAGGATGGCAGAACAAACACCGTATACTATAGAGGATGGTAGACGCTCCTGCTTTAAAATACTGTTGAGGACGCGCGAGTAATTCTCGTGCCTTGAGGAATGTTTTGAAAGGGCGGTCAGGAAGGGGTAGAGGAATCGCTGGGCGCTGTACTTTTGAAGGAGCGAGATAATGACAGTGTCGATGCCTTCAATTCTTGACAAATTCCTAAAGGCCTCCTCAGGAAACTCCTCAAAAGTCTCTTGTGTTTGGCAGATGTGGACCAGGCAGAGCAGCATTTGAGACGGATTGACGTAGCTGGAAGTCATCGTGGCGAACAAGGATGAGAGGACCTCGTATGTCAGGGTAGCGCGCTCTGAAATTTGCGAGATGATCATATACGAGGCAATCTAACATGGATAGGGTAAGGCAAAAGAATGTCAGCACAGAATGCTTGTCTCAATCTCAAGTTGCCCCTTTGTACTGTGCAAGGTCCAGCATCGTCAATGGCATTTTTAGTTATCCATAACATACCTGGTACTCTGGGTATCCCTTGGCTTTTAATCCCTCCAAGATGTATGGAAATATGGCGGTTAAAACGTCGTCTGTGATAACTGGCAAGAAGGCGATGTACTGCAGTATGATTGCGGTGTAGAAGGAGAGCAAGGTTTTGAAGGCTGTGCGACGGGATACAGCCTGAAGAACGGTTTCGCAGACGAACTCGACAATTGAACGGTCCTTTAGCATGTTCTGAACCAGTATTGTCCTATCCAATGGTTGTTTTGACTTGCGAATAGGCCGCAGAAATGACCATCGACTAGTCTCACTAAAACGTTTGGCAGCAAAAATGGGTACGTATTGTTAATATCCGATAAAACATTGTCACATATGGCCACATGCCGAACAGTTCTGTGACAAACTATTGGAAAAAGTAATGTCCGCGACCAACGTACCTGATCTGGAGAAGGGAGACCATGGTGACAAAGAGCGCGGTCTCGTGGTATGGGAGGATGGCGTGAAGGATGGCATCGACGTTAAACTCATGGATACGGAATCGACGGATGAGCCACTCGAGTGCCTTTCCTGCAGGCTTCAGCAGGAAGTATGGCGACAATTGGCGAAGAAACAATGTGATGCTCTCATCCAGCTTGACGTTATCTTCCTTTGTCTGTAGTCATCAGTAAATATGTCGCGTTAGTGAAGAATCCCATTGTTAAAGATTATTGACAAAGTTTTCAAAAAGACGCTGTACCTGAAGGACTCTGTCAACGTTCTTCATGGACTCTGAGAACAGGGTCTTCTCAAAAGCTGAGAACTTTGGATCGAGTTGCTTCAACTCCGCGATACCATTAACACCGATCGAGTAGATTGTATCGATGTCATAGTCGGCAGCCTGCTTTGAGTCGAAAAGGAAGGACGCGCGATGCTTGGCAGCCCTCTCGGATCCCCGGTTAGCGTCCGCTGTGCCAATCTTTCTAAGCTGCTGGGTTAACGAAGACATGCTCGGCATATAGTGGAATATTAAACTGAGGGGACGCAACAAAAAAAAAAAAAGGGAAATATAAAAAAAATGCAATCGAAATGAATATGGAGTTGAATGCGGTATGAAATGCAATGAGTAAGAGTGATAGAGTATGTGTTTTAGACGGAGAGGAGTGAACAGGCAACGCTCTCGTCAAGAAAGGGATGGAGGGACAGAGAAGGGGAGAGAGAAAAGTGAAGCAAGCTCTACGTCTATACACACACACAAAAAAAAAAAAAAAATGTTTACTCTAACGAGCAAGCCACCACCGCCGTGACGATCAGCAGTCACCGACAGGGCTTACCAGGCGGAGTCCATCGAACTTCACAGAAAATATCTCCGGAACTCCTCCTTCGCTCATATCGCATTACTTTTGCTCCGCATCTTCACGCATATCTTAAACCTTTGGTACTTTGACCAAATATAAGTATTCCAATGCTGCGCTCACTCGCCAAAACCGCCTTGACGGCCCGGGCTCGCCTGACCAGCTCTGTGTCTGGCCCTGTTGCCAGAGTATGAAGTCGTCTATGCTCTTGCATATTCAGCTGTTGGTTTCCAACACATTATGTCTCAAGCTGCTAACATAAGTAAACCTATATTTTTTAATCTATCTAGACGTGCCACTCCACTGTTCTTCGCGCCACTGTCATCCCTATCGGTCGCAAGTCCGTCAATATGATGTACAACTCGATCCGTACCTTCACCACCGAGACCAGCAGCGACCAGGACGAACAGCAGGAAAAAATCATTGGAGAGACCAAGAAGAAGACCTTTCAAGCAGAAACTCGCAAGCTGCTTGACATTGTCACACACTCGCTCTACTCTGAAAAGGAGGTGTTTGTTAGGTATGCTATAACAGCCATTGATATAGTATTGGCCATCCTCCTTGTGAAAGGTATGAGCGGCTGAAGACCTAACCTTGTCTCTTGAAAAATATGTATGGACTACAATAGGGAGTTGGTATCCAATGCCTCGGACGCTTTGGAGAAGCTCCGTCATTCTCAACTGACAGACTCGAGCCTCGATGCCGGAAAGCCTCTCGAAATCCACATTTCAGTCGACGAGACCAAGAACACATTCACAATCCAGGATTATGGTATCGGTATGACAGAAGAAGAGGCCATTTCCAACCTGGGAACCATTGCCAGATCTGGATCCAAGGCCTTTCTGGAGAACTTGGAGGACAAGGGTGTTGCTGGATCGACCAAGGATAAGATCATTGGACAATTCGGCGTTGGATTCTACTCAGCTGTAAGTACATTGAAATTTCATAGTTGCGCTACAGAGATGTTTTCCTCGCACTTGGATCCATATTTAAGTACTACGATCTGCCTATTTTTGTCTGCATGACCGTAGTTCATGGTAGGATCCGAGATCAAGGTGTACACTCGCTCGGCTAAGCCTGGATCAAAGGGATACTGCTGGACCTCTGACGGCTCTGGATCGTATGAGATCGCGGAGGCCGAGAATGTTGCCGTCGGTACAAAGATCGTCATTACCCTTAGAGATGAGTGCAAGGAGTATGCAAAGGAAGCCCTTATCGAGTCTATCATCAAAAAGTACTCCAACTTTGTTGACTATCCCGTCCACCTCAACAACAAAAAAATCAATGCCGTGCAGCCTCTCTGGACCAAGGATAAGAGCGAAATTTCGGATCAGGAACACACTGAGTTTTATCGCTATATTGCCGGCGCTTGGGACAACCCTCAATTCAAACTGGTTTACAAGACGGACTCGCCTCTCGCCATCAGCAGTTTGCTGTACATCCCTCAGCGGCACATGGAGGTCTTGGGCATGCAGAGAGAGGAGCCCGGAGTCAGTTTGTATTCTCGCAAGGTCATGATCCAGGCCAAGTCCAAAGCGCTTTTACCAGAGTGGCTCCGATTTGTAAAGGGAGTGGTTGACTGTGAAGATTTGCCCCTGAATGTCTCGCGTGAGCTGCTGCAGGACCAGTCTCTTTCAAAGTTGCGCCAAGTCTTGACCGGCCGTGTGATCAAATGGCTGGAGAATGAGTCCAAGTCAGATCCTACGACCTACAATAATTTCTTTGAAGAATTTGGTAACTTTATTAAGGAGGGCGTCTGTACCGAGAGCGAGAGCAACCGGGCGAATGTGGCCAAGCTGCTGCGGTACGAGAGCAGTGTCGGCAAGCCAGGCGAAGTCTTCAGCCTAAAGGAATACATCGATCGTATGAAGGAAGGACAGGAAAATATTTACTACTCTTGCGTGCCCAAGCGCAAGTTTGCGGAGGAGAGCCCCTACTTCGAGGAGTTCAAGGAAAAAGGTGTCGAGGTTTTGTTCTTGTACGACACTGTAGACGAGTTCGTTGTCAATAATCTGCGCCAGGTTGGACAACACAAGTTGGTGTCGATCGATGCTGCCGATATCAAGGATACGGTCTTCGACAATGACTCCAAGAGTGACTCCAATGACAGTAACGCTTCAAAGGAGGAGGCCTTGAGCAAGGAGGAGGCTAAGCTTGAGGCAGAGAACATTGCAGACTGGTTCCGCCAGACACTCGGAATGCAGGTTCGTAAGGTCGATGTGTCGAAGCGCCATATGAGCCATCCAGCCGTCGTCACAGAGCACGACTCGCCAGCTGTCCGCAAGATGATGGCCATGATGTCAGGGGCTGCGAAGGTTGGCGAGGATAACCTACCACCGACTCCAACCAGCCTGGAGATCAATGTCAACCACCCCATCATCAAGAAGGTCTGGTCGATCAAGTCCCAGAACCCCGAGTTCGCTAAGCAAATTGCTGAGCAGGTATACGACATGCCTCTATTCTCATGCATTGTATGTGTTGCAGATGTCCGTTTTCCTGTTGTTAATATCTCTGCACTTTTGCATTCGCTGTTAGATCTACGATAACGCGTTGATCGCCGCCGGAGTACTGGATGATCCTCGCTCGATGCTTAAGCGTCTGAACACCATCATGGAGGCTTCTCTTTCTGCCTCTGATGCGTCAAAGTCTAAGAGCACTGTCATGCAACCAAAGATGATTGAAGTCGTCGAGGGCGAGAAAGTATAATGTTATCTCTTGCTCCATCTAAGTTCTAAGACTCAATTTTTTGTAACAAGAGATAATGAATGACACAGCTCTTTTTCATCTCCCACTGTGTCCACGCTGCCGCTCCACACGGCGCTTAGTGTTGTTGTTACTGCTGTTATTGCTGCTGTTGTTGCTGCTGTTATTGCTGTGGACGCGTCAGCTCCGGAGGCCACTCTTGGCGCTCTACATGACAGAGGGCGGCGCGAGCCATATTATGGCCAGCGTTATGGTCTCGATATCTGTCCTAATTGCATTGTTGGCACTTGATGACCCGACCTTCAACTTTTCCTAATGCATCGCACTGGCAACATATTATAAGAGTCCTCTATTCATCAGCACGGACTATGAGCTTGCTGTGGGCCAGGTCTAGCGGACTAAACGAGATCAATACTCACAAATGAAACTGCTGTGCGCAACTTGGCCGAACTTTAAATGAGTATGGAACGAATGTTAGATGGAGATACAATAGGATTACAGGATATAATGCCGCCGTTGTAGGCAGGGCAGATAATGAGAAAATTAAGTGGGGAGCAGGATGAAGACGACAGACGAGAATGTGAGGATAGGAAAGAGTGGGGGGCGAGAGACTTTTATGGGTGTTGTAGGCGAGTCTGAACGACCACGCTCCTAAAGAATGCCACCCCCAGCATGTATCCTTTTAGGGCACAGTGGTAACGACAAAGCACCGATTGCCAATCATTGTCTCAGCGTCCACGGTTCTCTCTGTGGATCCTCCCCTCTTTATCGCCGATGTTGCTTGGCGAATCTGTAGACGCCTACAGACCATTCCAGATGTGGATCCATTTTGCATAGATAGATGGAAGGTCTTGTCCGAACCTTACTCTGCAGTTATCTAATATTTGCTTTCCTCTGATACAAAGCACACATTTTCTATGTGCCCATTTAAACCTCTAGTGAGCTTCTATCTACCTCTGGATTGTCCTTGTCACTTTTGCTGTTGATTCCTTCTATCTCCTTACTCTTCACATCCAAATTCCTCAGGTTGGAGGTCTTTTTGGATGTGCAACGCCTCTCAGTTACTGCCTCTTATAACAATATCAAGCAGCGCCTCCGACGAGCACCTCCGATTATTACTTACTAAGTAAGGCGCATGAGATAGACCTCATTGTAGAGAGTAGCTGTTGAGACTGATAAAGATATTACATCCAAAGGCGAGAATATAATATTTAGGATCAGTGCCTTGGTCTATAAAAATAATAAACGGGTGTGCTTCGTATTATGATATTCGCGTCGCCTGAGCATCGATGAAATTCGCTGCTTTCATACTACTCCTCCCATGCGTTATGCTCAACTTGGCGGCCTGAAATCAACTGGACGCGAATTACACGAAACAAAATTGGAGAGCAAACCTAGACCTCTCACTAGTGAACTTCAGAAGGCTCTGGAGACTGTGGTCAACCTCGATAGCCAAATGGGAACCTCCCGCATTCTTGATGAGGAACGCCAAAACCATCCTCCTCGCGTGGTACTTCAAATATTAAAGAATTGCAGCACTTAGTCCGGCGCATCACAACAGTAACAGATACCAGGTCGATTACGCGAGTCGGAGGATGCACTAGTACATCTGAGGCACGCGCTCTTCCGCTTGCGTCAATCCTGACGGATGATGAAAGAGCGTCTCACTGAGAGATTAGTTGACCGAATTGTGCCTCTCACTATGAAAGAGGGACATGCACAGCAGGACAACGAAGCGGTGCCCACAAAGCAGCACATTGTCTAGGCTACTGACATTAAGCGAAGGGTCATTTTGCAAACTTAAGCAGGTCCTGAACATTGTGGGCTTATCTATGAATGCCAGAATCGGCTCTGAATACCGCTAAGGTACAGATATCCCATGAGCAAAGAAGTGCGGTTTATTTTCTTTGTGATCTGTAACCAATGGCCAGGAGTGCGGATTTCTGCAATGGCTCAAAAAATTTGGTTTCATAGACTACATGACTGGAAACGGAGGAACCTGGAGTCATCGTGATGTTGCATATCATTTATTGATTATGGGCTTCTGTTGTCCTCTTCTACCATCTTAAAAAGTGCGAGGGGCATTCGTAGCCGTCTGGGTTCTTATCCAAGTACTTTTGGTGGTATTCCTCTGCATCGAACCATTCGCCCGCGGGAACGATCTGCGTGGCAATGTGCTGACCCTTGTAATGCTTGTCCTGAACCTCAGCGGTGACCTTTTTTGCGATCTGTTCCTGCTCGGGAGAGTGGTAAAAGATGGCGGAGCGGTACTGGGTTCCGACATCGGGGCCCTGTGAGTTCAAAGTGGTGGGATCGTGCATCCTGTAAAAGAACTCGACCAGGTTGGGATAATTGATCTTATCGTTGGGAGTGTAGTGGATCTGGATAGCCTCTGCATGGTTCGTGGATCCGGTGCAGACCTTCTTGTAGTCTGGGTTGTTGTCGGCGCCACCAGTGTAGCCGACACTGGCCTTGATGTCCTCGTCCTTGTAGAACTTCTGAAAGGCCTTCTCGACACCCCTATTACAAAGAATTTGTCAGCCAAATTCAACGTGCAGAACAGATGTGGGACAAAGTAGGAGCAATAGTTTGATGAGTCAGTGATGAACTTGTGATCATACCAGAAGCATCCTGCTGCGAAAGTAGCGATCTCAGTCATGTTGGTTGATTGGTGATGTGAGGAAAGTGGGTACGTTGTTAGAAAGCCAACCTTCACAGTGAACATGAGAAAGACTGCGCTTGGAAACGCGGCCAATCAGCGTCGTCTTTTTTGCGGGCGCGAATCATGTCGCCATTTCCATCCTATTTTGGGTCAGCCTGGTCCCCTCTGCACCTATGAAACGCGCGTTGACGCGAAAAGACGCGTTATGAATCGCGGCATTGCGCGATTAATAACAACAACCCTTGCCAATATATGTGCCGACTAGGCTGTGCACGCATTTGATATGGTATATGGTATTAGGGTAGGTGTGATGGCACACACCTCTGAAAAAATACTCCTGACATCCTAAGAGTTGTTGCTCAATGAAGTCCCTCGCAGTGTTTGTTAGGTAGACTTGAAGACTTGTAGACTTGAAGAGTGGGTAGAAGCCTACGATGCCCTTGATGAATAAAAGGTGTGCTGCTTCAAACATGGCTAGTACTGGCTGCATCGGTCTTTGCTGGGCAACCAAGCGTGGTGCATTGTCCGAGTCATTCCCTAGCGTTATCCGTTCCACTCGACTCACATTACATTTCGTCTTCATATCAGACCACATGGATACACTCCAAATTTGACGGAGCTGACCAGTGGCTTCGTGTTCCCTTCCCCTCCAAGGCACTGCTTGGGGCTCATCTTGTGCGCGAAACATGTCCATGGTCAACGGTCCATTCCATCGCAGCCTCCTTCCTATCGAACCAGCACACGCCTTTTATCCCTCCTTCCCATCTCGTCCTTCACCTTGTCCAAACAAACCCTGTGAACAGGTACCAAGGACCGATCAGTTACCAACAGCAGGGTACCAGACCAACTTCAATCACCAACCCTTTCTTTCCCGACCCTAGACTTGTAGTAAGAAGCAACTATCATGCAGCCTCAGCCAAGGCGACAGCAGCCGCCTCCACAACGGATGCCACCGCCTAATGGTGGACCACCGCCACCAGGGCAATATATGCGACAGCAACAAGGTCCACCACGACCTATGGGAGGACCAGGCGGAATGTACGCTCCTTCGCCGGGCATGGGTGGACCGATGGGCCCACCCATGGGTCCACCTATGGGTCAAGGAGGCAACTATCCGCCACCCAACATGCGGCCTCGTCCGCCGCCTAATATGTCTAATATGATGCCCATGGGCAACCAGATGCCGATGAACGGACCTCCTCGACAGATGGGTGGACCAATGCCTATGGGAGGACCGATGCCGATGGGACAGAGACCAATGGGCGGACCGAATATGCCTCCGATGGGTAGACCTAGCCCACCCCCAAACATGGGTCCGCCTCGACCCAATCCCAATATCCCAGGGTACAGAGTCCCACAACCAGGACCAGGAATGGGGCCAGGAATGGGACCAGGTATGGGGCTAGGACCAGGATCAGGAATGGGATCAGGACCAGGGTCTGTATCAAGTTCTGTTGGCTCTAGTAGCTCGGCCCAGTCTGCACCGCTCTCCATCTATGGAGGCATGGGATCACCATCAAACAAACAAAGCTCCAATGTTTCCACGCCTGCTTACGCTTCTGGGCATTCCCCCCTGGTGCCGATCAACTATCAGCCAAAGACTTCTCATACAGGGACACCGCCTTCCAGACCTGTGCAGACGTCGAGTCCTAGTCCAACTCCAGGACCCGCCCCAGTGTTAGCATCCAGTCCTGCAGTCATGGCGCCACCCAATCCTCTGCGCCGAGAAAACTCGTCACCAAAGATCCGCAAGGAAATACCTGCGATCTCTGGTCGCAACGATGCTTCCTCTTCTCCCCAAATCCGAAATGAGGCACCAATACCCTCGCCTGTTGCACGAAAGGAAGTGCCTCTGACAGCACCCAAAGCACCCGTCCGAAGAGATACAGCGTCATCATCAAAGTCTCAGAAGGAGGCATCATCAAAGTCCCAGAAGGAGGCATTGTCGCCAGTCTTGAAGAAGGAAAATGCTGTGCCCCAACGTAAGGAAACCCCGACTCAACCACAACAGCCAATGCGCAAGAATCTGATTTCAATGTCCTCGCCATCACCATCATCTATGAGCCGCCAGCCGGACAACTCGGATCGACGACCAGTCGTGGAAATTGCACAGTTTGCGAAGGAGGGCTTCAATCACGAAGAATGTGAGTGGTCACTGAATTTTACGACGCTCCATTTGGCAGCATATTGAGTTATGGAACTGACCGATCAGTTCTGGTCGAATGTACGAATTAGATCTGACGCAAAACTTGGCTACCGCAAGCGAGGAGACAATCCGCAGCTTTCTACAGTCACTCAAGGATTCAAAATCGCTGGCGGCTGAGGATCTGCAGGAGAACGTGTTTAAGAACTACAACGAATTTGTTACTATTTCAAAGGAAATTTCAAAGCTGGAGAGCGACATGCAGACTTTGCGTGGACTGTTAGACGATCTAAAATCTGCGAGTGACAATCTTATGGACGATGACGATGAATTCTTGCTGACTGCAGGTGAGTGAAGACATATCTCTATTAATCGTCACACATAAATAGATCAAATGTGTACTCCAAAGCAGTAGGATTCTTATCAATGTTCCTCTTTCATGGGATTTTGTCATAGGCATCGAGGATTCTGCTCCTGTAGTGCCAAAACGAATGACGGTGATGGTGTCGAGCATGTCAGACCTGACGTCTGTTTGGAAGGCACAAATGATGGCGCTATGGGAAGGTATCGAAGGCGCACAGGTAGAGACATTGTTCATTTTCAGATTAAGGTCTGCCGTCGATAATGTTTTGCCATGTTAATGCTCACACTGACAAATATCTCTCTTTCAATAGAAAATGCTGCCATACCATCCCAAACGACATCTGATCCGCGAGTCACCGAGCTTTGTGGAAGTGAACACAACGACAAACAAGATCAGGCATCCCGTCCATATTGTTTTGATGAATGATACTATCCTCATTGCAACCCGTAAGAAAAAAACGGCAGCCAACTCGAAGTACAAACTGCTCGGGGACCGCTGCTGGCCATTAACAGAGATTACAATCGATGACATGAAGGACACCACAGGTAAAAAAGGATCAATCATAGCCTTGAAAACATTTAAACTCTATGGATCATTGCTAACACTTTGAATACTGGATTATTTATATGTAGAGATCCGAAATGCAATCAAAATCACGCATGGCGATGAAGTATTTGTATATAAGACTGAGAAGGGACAAGAAAAGCAGACCATGCTGGTCAATGCAAAGCGTACTACGGATGAAATGCTCGCACGATCCAACGAATCACGCAACAAAGGTAAATACCAATCATCTTTGATCTTTATTATGTTCGCAAAAGATCGTTCCTTAAAAGAGCTCAAAGGGCTACAACATCAAAACACTAACAACGTTTTTAATCATACGAACATGCCATGCGCTTCACTAAATAGGACTATTTGGATTCACTCCCGTATGTCATATCTAGGGAATTCTTCCTTGTGCACCATGGATAGCGACAGTTAGTGCGGAGCAAATTGTATACATGCATGCTAACCCCCCCTTTCTCTCGCCGACTATACTAGGCGATGCCCAACCGCACAGGAATGAAGTTCAGAGCGTCGGTCACCTCTAGTCAGCCAGACGCACGATGGCTTGCAGAATTCACAGATGAACTCGATGTTATGATCGCGCAGAGGGAACTTGACGGTGCAGTTGCAGGCATCGAGAAAGGTATATTTGCGGGGCTTGCTGTTTTCAGCTATTTAGCTAAGGATAGGATCACTGTGGGTTCTGACCTTATGTTTTCTGATTTATAGCTACTGTGATGCTCTCACAAATGACCTTGCCGGCGACCAAATTGGAAGAGACAAGGAAGCGTTTGGATGAGCGCGTTGCCCGCTTGTCTAAAGTCATCATTCTGGATCTCGGGCAGTCTCACATCACAAAAACTGCAGTCCAACGGGATGTTGGATGGCTGGAGCGGCTGGGATGTCTCGATCAAGCGAGAGATGTCTTTTTGAACAACAGGACCAAAGTCGTTCGACAAAGAATCAGGTAATCATTCTCTCAATCAGCTGGGTGTATCGTTGAATTCGATAACCAACATATACGTCGTTTTTCGACTGGCTTGTGTTTTTGTCTTCCTTTTCGTAGTCGAGTGAAACCAAAGAGAGATCCCATGTTGCACGTTGAGGAGCTGGCTATGATTGTGTTTACCTCCATCAAAAACACGTCTGAATGGTTTGAGCTTTCGTTCAAGGATCCAAAGCTGTCGTCGGCGCTTGTAAAGTGGGCTAAGCAGGAGATCGAGTACTTTGCGGAATTTTATAAGAACATTGTCTTTGGAGCTGAGCAAAGCAACTTTCAAGCCATCGCAGACTGCGCAAGAGTCACCAACGAGCAGTGCAATAAGGTAAGAACCATAGTTTAATACCCACAATCCTCAATTGCAGCGAGGACAGTTGACTAACAGCTTTGAAACATTTACTGTCTTATTCATTGCGGTTTTATAGCTGAAGGACATAGGGTTGGATCTGTCTTTTGTACTGGAAGCTGTGCTTATGCCGTACTTGATTGAGACAATTGCCGAGCATGAAAGACGCTGCTTAGAAAGGATGGACGCCATCATTGAGCATGACGATTTTGCAGCCATGTCTGGAGAGGAACTGGGTATGGATACTAAGCCTTTGTGTTTCGCACGTATGCATGATTGTTCGTTTGAATACTAATGTTTCTGTGAACCGGTCAATAGGCTCGACAACACCTCTTTCAGCAAGCATGATTGCCTTTTATACGGTCATGCTGCAGTTCGTAAACAACATCTGCCTGATCGGCAGCTTGACAGTAAATTTTGCTACCTTTGTCCATATCACACTGAGGTGCTGCATTGTGACCTGCTGAAAGAAAACCACTAACAATTCATTGATCTTGGTTGCATTTACCTGATATGCAGCTCTATAGCAGAATCGTGGATAGCGTTGCAATATTGTTCAAGGCATACGTGAACAGGACAATCCAGGTGTATGAGGAGAAGGGCATGACGGACGATCAGGTACGAGTGGATACGCTACCTGGAGTGTGTTTCTAGCTGTCGATATCACCTCATGCATGCCGTTAACCATGCTTATTATCACTCCTCCCTCTTTTCTTATCCAGCGCACTATTGTTAATTCAAACTTTCAGTTCATTTCCGAGAGTTTTATATCCAGAGTGATTGTGCAGCTGAGGCACCGTTTTGACAGACCTATTCCTGAGCTAGAGGCTGTCCGAGAGGAGCTCGGAGGTAAGCCATAGCGTTTTAACGCTGCCAACGGGTTGCATGAATCTGGCTTTGTCCTGTTATTATTGTGCTTCTCAATCGATTGGTTGACCATCTAATGCCTACCCAACCGTTGTGTGCTTTGTGTTTTGTGCTATTGTTGTCCTTAGGCGTCGAGTTGTAAAAGTTGCTCCGCATCAAGATAAACAACAGGATAGAGACGAGAGTTTCTGGAGAGCGGATGCGGACCTTTTGTGTGTGTGGGATATGTGGAGTCATAATAAAGCTATAGGGCCTAGTCTAGGAACGTGTTGGTTCCATTCCCACTATGGTAATCATTTTCCAGCCATTGACACGAAAATGCTCGCAAGGAGAATCGTGATTGGTTGGCGGGAAAATTCAGGGCACCCTTCCTTATTTTATATTTTTTGTTTGGCTCTCCATTCCATCGCTTCTACACTCCATTCTACTCCACTTCGCTCCATTACTCTTACCATTCATCGATACTACTCATCTACTTACCCGACTCTCAACAAAGGAAAGATTTACGCTAAGCCGAGCAAACAGTATGGTCAACAGACAGGAGAGTGCCCCATTGCTTGTCAACGAGGAGCGTGGCGACTCGTTCGACGAGCAGGAGCGCGAGTTGCTCAAGCAAGAATCCCGGAACCAAGTCCACAGAGTAAGCAAGCTCCTTGTCTTTGGATGATGAGCATGCTATGAACCTGACATATGAGTGCCGGGTGAGGTCGTCAGCTGCGCATTTCATTCAAGGATTTATCTCTTTGCTGGGGGATGGGCTATATAGGAGCGCAGACGACTTTGCCTCTGTCTCGGTCTGGCTGTTGTATTGGCATCCGCTGCTGCCATCACCACGACCTATCTTTTCACGAAGCATTCGCCGTCGAGTAAGTCAATGGGTTACTAAGTAAAAATATCGTTCCGAGTTCGTCAGGACTAATAAAAGCATTGCATCCAACTTTTCAACACGGTTCATCGTAGCCCCAGGTCGTAGTCGCAATGTGATCATGATGGTGTCAGATGGATTTGGTCCTGCTTCTCAGACATACGGTCGATCTTTTTGGCAGTACAAGCACAATTACACCGCTGGAGTCCAGACATCTTTGGATCAGATCCTTGTGGGGGCATCCAGGACCCGCAGCAGCAGCAGCTTGGTCACCGACTCTGCAGCCGGTGCTACCGCATTCTCTTGTGCTATGAAATCGTATAATGCTGCGATTGGAGGTAGCATTCAAGATCTTTTCGTTAGCACTGAATATGTCAACCAAAAGCATAATCTGATCAAATACTCTTACATTTTTAATGAATAGTCGATCCTGAGGGTACTCCGTGTGGCACAGTGCTTGAGTCAGCCAAACATATGGGCATGCTGACAGGACTGGTCGTCACCAGCAGAGTGACTCATGCCACTCCGGCGGCCTTCTCGGCCCACGTGCTCCATCGTGACATGGAGGCAGATATCGCTGTGCAGCAGATTGGAGACTACGAGCTGGGACGCCAGGTTGATTTGATGTTGGGAGGCGGACGCTGCTTCTTCTTGCCCAACACGACTGAAGGGAGCTGCCGTTTAGATGGCCGGGATTTGATTAAGGAGAGCAAATCGTATGGGTGGGATTATGTGGTTCAGAACCGGCGTGAGTTTGAGGACTTGATAAAGAAAAATGGGGGCGTGCTGCCCTTGCCTGCTATGGGTCTCTTCCATCCGAGCCACATGAACTTTGAGATTGATCGGAGACGCAAGCCCGAGGAGGAGCCTCGCCTAAGCAAGATGGCTGAGGTGGCTCTAAAGTCGCTCAAAGCCAAGACCAAGCCAGGACGGGGCTTTTTCTTAATGATCGAGGGATCTAGGATCGATATGGGCGCACACAACAACGATCCTGTTGCTCACGTACACGAGATTCTAGAATACCACGAGACTATCAGGGTGGTCAGAGAGTTTGTGGCGAACAATACCGATACCATCATGATTTCGACGAGCGATCATGAGACAGGTGGCTTCACGCTGGGACTACAGGCAGATCCGAAAGTCTACCCAGAATACCTTTGGAAACCCGAAGTCATTGACCGTGCACTGGTCTCCACCGAGATCTTGACTGCGAACCTAGTTGCGTTCCATGCCTCGGAGGCATTGGGTAGTGGATCGAAAGACTCTCAGGGTCGCCATCGTCGTGTCCAGGATTTTATCAAGACAGAGATTTTGGAGAAGGGTCTCGGTATCAAAGATCCTACAGAGGATGAGATTGAGTTCCTGTCGAACCCAGATACGCTACCCAACGATTTCGTTCGATTCTTGGGACATGCCATCTCTCGTCGTGCCAGTCTTGGATGGACCACCATGGGTCATACCGGAGTCGATGTCAACTTGTATGCAGAGAGCTCCAGTGACAACGGAAACAGGATCTTGGACAGACTGAAAGGCAACCACGAGAATACCGATATCGGAGACTTTATGTCCTGGTACTTGGATTTGGACCTCCCTGCCATTACTGAACGGCTCGTCAAGTAAGTTGTCCACCACCTGCACTCTCAATCGTTTGGCATACCTAAGGGACAGCACTAACAATGACACGCAACCTATATCCTGTTGCTGCGCATTATGAATAGATCTGCAGACAGATGGTTCAAGCCCAAAATGAACTTTGCTGCTGCTGGCAACACTCGCAGCATCCACGAGGAAACAGGAAACTAACATATACTTCTGATTGCTAACGACGGAAACTGCAAATGCACCAGCCTAGACATATTAATAAACTTGGTGGAGGTCACCGTTTTTTTTGCTTCATACCGACAAAAACCACGCGTCGCAGAGGGACCTAGGATAGTCCCGCTTTTCAGTCGTGGACGTAGCCCGAGCCGTTCCGATTCGGTGCATTGATGCAGTGTAAAAAAAAAAAAAAAGGAAGACTAGCACTGATCCAGGTTTCTAACCAACGGCGCTCTTTTTCCTTGCTTCCTTTCTTTCATCGGCCCTCCATTCTCTCTATCAGCTCGCTGCCCAACCGATCTTGAACAATGACTCTCTCCAGCACCTCCGTCGCTGCGGCCTCGGGCGTCGTCCTCGTCGGCGCTTATCTGGTCGACCCTTCCTCGATCCCTATTGTCGCCGCCGGTGTTGCTGCCACCTGGGTCCGCCGCCTTCTGAAGAAGAGGGCCTCTCGAAGTAAGCGACTCTGTCAACAGTGCAAGAGCAGGAAGGCCGTCTGTCATTCATCTCTTGCTCCTGAAAGGAGGATTTGTTTATGCTAATTAGGGATGATGTAAATGCTAATCGTGCTTTGTGTCCATGGATGAACCAACTTCGGCAGTCCCCCCACTGGACCCCAAGGAATACCGCAAGTTCACTTTGGTCGACAAGGTGATCGCCAGCCCCAACACTGCCATGTAAGTTGGCAGAGTCGAGCGAGGACCCTAGGACCTCCGAGCCAGCGTGTCTCGTCATGTACTTCATAAAGCGACTCCTAGAGTGGAAGCGCATGAAATTAACTTTCGTCGTCCTTTAATGCTGAAAAGGTACAAGTTTGAGCTCCCCAACAAGGATGATATCCTCAACTTGCCGATCGGACAGCACATGTCTATCATGGCCAACATCAATGGCAAGGAGATCTCGCGCAGCTACACTCCTACCAGCGGCAGCGATGACATCGGACACTTTGTTCTCTGCATCAAGGTAAAGACCCCGTTGGTTGTCTCATTCTCACGACTGCCCAGTGAGCATGTGTCAAGTCCGTACACTTTATTGAGTAGTAACTAAACAACTGCTCTTGGTCTATGTTCTATAGTCATACCCTCAAGGAAACATCTCCAAGATGTTCAGCGAACTTTCGATCGGCGACACGATCAACGCTCGTGGTCCCAAGGGCCAATTCACCTACACGCCCAACATGTGCCGTGCCATTGGCATGATTGCTGGCGGTACTGGACTCACTCCTATGCTTCAGGTACGCTTTGCCATCCTCGCCTGAATTGATTCATATGTTGTACCGTCCAGTGACTTAAGTTTTGTTTGTTTTGTGGGGGAATCCAATAGATCATTCGTGCGATTATCAAGAACCCAGAGGACAAGACCCTCATTAACCTGATCTTTGCTAACGTCACCCATGAGGATATCTTGTTGAAAGCCGAGCTTGATCTTTTGTCGAAAAAGCACCCTCAATTCAAGGTCTACTATGTTCTGAACACCCCTCCAGAGGGATGGACCGGCGGTGTTGGCTTTGTGAACGCGGACATGATCAAGGAGCACATGCCCAAGCCTGCAAGCGACATCAAGGTCTTGCTTTGCGGTCCCCCACCCATGATTTCGGCTATGTCCAAGGTCACACAAGATCTTGGATATGACAAAGTCAACGCTGTCTCCAAGCTTCCTGACCAGGTCTTCAAGTTTTAAGAGCGAATGAACTGTATATGTATACTATAGATAAAAGAAGAGAAATACACATTGAACAATTGAACCTGCAGCGCACTGTCTTTTTTTTGATGCAGGGCGTCCGTTGCGCGCGTTGCAAATCCGACAGTCACACTTCATCCATCTTCACGCGCTTCGTACCTGCACGCCTTCACATCACAGTATACCAACCGACCGGAGCCATTGAATCGGAGCTGGCAGGACACAGGAGCTACCGGAAAAGCAACGATAACAGGGGCACGGTCTCGCAGTAGCATTAAGTCAACCGCGACAGCAACATGAACAAACCAGAGATCAATTCTAAATCAATTCCCAGTCTGGAAGGCAGTGGGTTCGATGTAAGCATCGATGAGTGGCAAGATGACATGGATCTCGACCAAGACGAAAGCTACTATGTCCCTAGCATACCATTCGCCCAGAGGCTGGCTGCTCTCGATCCCTCATTATACCAAGGCTCAGGGTAAGCGAACACGGATCAAACTACAAGACAAATAGTCCTTTTGTATCTGTTGCTGGTTTAAACGTCCTTGCTCACAGTCCTTGAGTAATGGATGCTCGTCCTCGACCCAGAGATGATTTTTGCACGGAAGAGAACTTCGACCAGACAAGCGCTTATGTCAGCCACCAGCTCGGCATCCATGGGTTCGCCTCTAATCTGCAGTTCTTGAGGGCCGACAAGGCAAGCGCCGCAAGGATTGTTGCGACATTATACAAGGTTTTACAGCACCATGTGGTAAGATTACAATCAAAACATCTGTGTTTTTCAATTCCTTGCTGTCGTAGCAGGATACATTGAACTGAAGTCTCACCTCTCTTTCTCCGCTCTTTTTTTTGGGGGGGTTTCGCAGAAAGACATGGAGTACAAGGAGGAGATGGATCTGAACTGGCGGAGACTCTCGAATGACTATGATACAGCTATCCAGAACCTGGTATGTGAGGCATGGATGAATATGTTGCTACATGTTGCGTATATCCGCTTAGAGTTTGGGACTGACAGATCTCTTGTAATATTCAACATTATTTCTGGACGCATAGAGCACGACAAAGGAGAAACTGGAGAAAACCGAGCGGGAAACTGACATTCTCGGAAGCAGAATCATGTAAGTTGGATCATGTCTCACTTCAGACGAACTCTTGTTGAGATCTGTGGCTAATCAGAAGGGTGGGTGGTTGCATTTGCTTTGCATTAGAGCGCTTGAAGAGGAGCTTCGAATAGAGACGGAAAAGCATCGGCACACACGGGAGGAAGTCAAGTCGAGCAAAGCAAATCTCGCATATGCGAAGACGCAATATGCTGTAAGCCCAGAGTTTGATAAATAGAAATGTGAACTACTGTCAGGACCTCAAAGTAAGAAGTTCTCCGGATAGATTATAACAATTTCAGGTTTTTTTGTTTTTGTTTTTTGTTTTTTTTTTGGTATTATCTATAGCACGAAGCTCGGAAGAAGGAACAGGAAATGAATGTGCTAAAGGATAAAGTACAAAAATCCATCAGCAGGACCCAATCATCCTCGCCATCAATACCTGGAGGGATAAAAATTCTCAACCCTGTGCCCCGTTCTCTCTATGGGAAGCAACATGCGAACGATGCGGAGCAATTGCTCAAGGAGGTCATTGAGCAGCAACAGGCAAAGGAAACGGAGATTGTTCAGGAAAACGAGGAACTTCGGAGGACGTTGTATACAGTACATGTGGAGTTAGAGAGTTTGATCAGGAAGCATTCGTCGCTGAAAAACACCGCAGTGGTAGGCATCCCGGACTATCATGTTATAAACACTGTTTGATCAGCATATCTGGAATGACCGATATTCATGGTTTCACGGCCAATTGCGAAATAGACACCTTATGGCCTACCATTTGAAACGGTCAAGCACAAGATCGAGACTGAGATCCGGGACACTCTAACGCTGCTGAGCGATCAATGGAATCATCGAGCCCCCAACGAACCAGCCATCTCGCCCAGCGAAATTGTTGTCCGAGACCAGAGAATCGAGGATCTGCAACAAGAGATTGTCAAAATGCAGTTGGAGCTCGAAGACTCCACCCTGCTGGTTCAGGGCGCACAGAAAATGATTGACAACTTGTCCAGTGGCAACTTTCTGGCTGGGCTGCAGGATTTCAAGCTGAATGTGGAAGGGTAAGGCTGCAAGACTTTTTTTGCTGTCTTGCTGGTCAATTTGCCTGCTACTCCTTGCGCTACTGTTTTTGTCCTGCATATATTAATTATTATTATTACTATTATTATTATTTTCACAGATCCGATATGACAATACAGGAGATTGATGAGGCAGAGGCCAAGATTTGCAAGCAACGGGAGGATCTCGCCAAGGAAAGAAAAAAGTTTACAGAGTCGTGTTTGGGCCTGGGCAAGCAACGTGCGGAATTGGAGAGGGCAAAACAAGAGTTCGAGGAGAGCAAGAGAACCTTTCGCTTAGAAAAAGTCATGTCGTTCTTGAGCTTTTCTCCAAGGTAAAGTTAATTCTGAACCTCAGAAGTCGTCGGTTTCGGTCTTGGATTTCAAGGTTTTAATCAAAGCTTTCAACTTTCAAATTGATAGGTCCGAGAAGCGAACGATGAATTGCTCACCACCGTCGTCGCCGATACGCCGATTTGAAGACCCATCCAGGAAGCGAATGGCGACCTCGCCGCTTTCAGGCGCTTTGTATGAACGTTCAGTGAGGCCTAAAACTCAAACGACCGTCATCGAAGTACCGGACGAGGATAATGAACAAGGCGATGGAAGTGTGATCAATGGTGAATACGACGAATATGAGAACGAAGAAGAAGAGGAGCTGCTGAGAACACCGTCGCGGCAAAGAACAACTGCCATATCATCGATTGGGCTTGAAGAGTTATCCAGAAGCAACCATGAGGCAGCGCAAGAACGCCTCCGTTCAGGAATAGCGGCGTCCTCCGCACCCTTACCAAATGTCAAGACGGCCGCCACTGCTTCGTCATCGGCATTCCCTGAGCTTGAACCTAGCGCCATTATTGCAACAGCATCCATTCCTTCGTCCTTTAAAGGCAAGGCTAGGAAACCATCCACTGCAACACAGACAGCGCAGGAACCTCTAAAAAAACTCCCAGTGTCTCGATCTTTGGCGGTGTCTGCAGCGAAATCTCGATCGTTCAATTCGACCTCAGCAGCGCCCTCTAGTACAAAGTCTAGCAGCATGTTCGCCGGACTCAATTCATCTTCATCAAGCTCTCGCTTATCCCCGTCACCGGCTCCATCACGCCCATTTATGACCACAGTTTCAACAACGTCTGCATCAGCATCGACCGCAAACGAGGGTGCAGCTCTATCTAGTCAGCGCCCTAGGCCCAGCGCTCCGATCAATTCTAAGTCAACGTCAGGCACATTGCCATCACCTACTAGCTACATGAGCGCCACCAGCAGCAGCAAGGCTGGATCAAGCGGTGCAAAGATTCCTTCTGCACTCTCCAAAGCAGCAGCGCAGCTCACGGCGAGAAAGTCTGCCACTCGACCGTTGAAATCCGGCATGGGATCTGAGTCATTTTCCGCGAACACAACCATGTCTTCTCTACTGTCATCATCCGCCCCACACCGACAACCATCCGCTGCCAAGCTGGCACGCAACACTGGGGCCTCATCAAGTGTGATTCGTATGACTTCCAGCCAAACGGGCGGCAAGGCTTCCCCGCCACTCTCATCCTCTACGTTTTCGTCACGACAAAAGTTTTAAGAACAGGAATATGCCAATCACGAGCTATTCGTATTTAAAGACCATATCTAGATCTGTATGATATTTGTATCCCCCGTATTTCATTTCATTGCAGACTTCAGAACATAGTATATAAAAGATTGATGCATTTGAGTATGTTATTCGGACTCTTTTTAAACAAAATAACGAACTGTTCCAGCTTAGGCGGTGGCCTCCTCCTTGGTCTCCTCAATCGAGGCCTCCTCGAAAGACTCGACCAAGGCAGGGACCTCATCATCGTCATCCTCGGCAGCAAGGGCAGCCTGGCCAGCAGCGGACTTCTGGTAGGTTTCGGCCAACTTGCGGAGGCTGTTGAGCGAGTCAGGGCCGAGCTGGTTCAAAATGCCAGGGACGAGCTCGGTCAACTCCTTCTCCTCACCGCGTCCGTAGATGGCGTAGGTGTTGGAGGCAGCCGAGACGTGGACTAAGATCGACAAGAAGAACATCAAACAATTCTTTGTCAAAATTTTGCTTTCATAATTTGTATCGTATCACCATTTTCACATGGTCCAGCAGAGTAACTTGATCATTTTGGTCAAAGATTGCTATCAGTAGTTCCTTACCCTTGGGCTGACGGAAGTGGATGACGGTGCCCTCCTCCATGAACATATTGACCTCCTCAACGTAAGGCTGGGCAACGAGCGACAACTTCTCGAGGGCGCCCTGGAGCTTGCGATCATCCTGGGCAACAGGGCGGTGAGTCTTCTTGATCACACGGCGGGGGGCACCCTTGGAGCGGTTCTGGTTGGCCTGGAGCTTGGCAAGTTTCTCAGGGTTCATGTCTGATATTCTGGTATGGATGAGAGGACATGGGTTAGAGTGCAAGTCAGAAAAAAAGGAAGTTAGGACAAAGGTGCAGCGGAAGAATAGACGATGAATAGGAAGGGTCGCGAAGATCGATGTCGCAAGTGAGTTGGTTGGTTGGCAATGATACACCATGGAAACAGTATATACACTGAACGTCATCCGAAGTGAGTCTGTGTTGAATGCATGGGCTGGCGTGGTTATGGAAGGCGTTGTCTATGTTGCCAAGTTGCTGATCTGTTCTCATGTCTGATTGTTCTCAACACAGTAAAAAATAATAATAATAAAGTCCTCTTTCCAAGCAAAAGTCCAAAAAGACGACACGAACGTCTTTTGTTGTGCGGTTCCAATTTCGTAGTGCTCGTGAACTGTGCTGCTGTGCGTATCCTGATAGCTGTGAGCCTCGATGCGGGCATTACCTGGAGGGGTGAGGATGAATGAGGTTCAAGAAGAGGACGAGATCACTGCTTCCTTATAGGCCATTTTTGGTGCAGGCATCCACTGCAGCAGTACAGGAAAAAAAAATGTACAAATAGGACTGTTTCACAAACAATAAAAACATTGCAACGTCACCCATTCGTGCGCAGATGTGCGGGATTCTGCAAGAAAACCCTAACCTGAAGAAACCCTTAGGCCTCGCCATGGGTATCCGTGGTGCCAGGGTGGCTGTGGTCCTTCAAATGTCACTCCCATTTCGTTTTTATCTTGCGATTTTCGTGACGTTAGCTAGTGCCAAAATTGTCCGATAATGGGGCCAGCTTTACGCTGCTTTCATTATGGCCGAGAGTCGTGCGTCTTCTGGGATTTCTGGGAGCCATGTTGGAGTCTACGGTCCACATAGTAAACCAGCATTGTGGTGCAGAAATAGAGGAACAATGCTCGAAAAACCGACCCATGCAAGTTGTTTGGTATACTCAGGGGTTGTGCATGAATCTCGACCCTAGCAGATCCCGCCTTTGCAGACTCACCAGATCAGCCAAAAAAAAAAATTGGTGGCAAAACCGAGTTCGATTTTTATATGGGTGTAGCACGGGCAGTCCTAAATCCTTGAAGCCCCAGATACCATAGTAGCACAATCATTATAGATAATTAGTCGTTACGTGCGATCATAAACCAGATTAGGCTGCCACCCTTTGCTGCAGTCTGGTCAAGTCCTTGCTCAGCAACAAGCTGAACCCGGTCCCAAACGCGCTGACGCCGAGGGAGAACAGGTGATGGTCCGTCTCGATTTTAGATCTCCCTCCACAACCACCTGTGGACAATGAGAAAAGTGTGGGGAGATGAAGAAAGGCGTACTGCAGCCTATTCAATTTGCCACGCCCTTCTTCAGAAACAAAGATCTGGGGTAGAAATGTCCGAAGAGAGGACTTTCCGCATCGCGTGCGCACAGAATGGCCTAGGCACGGAGCTTTCCGTGCATGCCCTATCTTTTGTTGTTGCGATTCTTCAGGACGCCCCCATCCTCACAAAGGTCTCTTTTGCAGGTATAACTTGTTCCTAGTGACCGAAAGTAAAAAAAACTTACCGGTCTTAATATCCATTGAAGAGCGATGAGCACCAATGATTATGACACGTTCTCTTTGAAATATAAAACAATGGATATCTGCAACTTTTTTCGTTCGTCAAAGGATTTTATGTAGATATCCAATCAGGAGCGTCCATCGCGATTAGCGATACATCCTGCTGCAAATCTCTGACCTGTAGGCACTGGGTGCTTACTTGCTGTGTGCATGTGCGGCTATTATTTTTGGGAAGAGAGCACCACAGGATAGGGCTCGTTCATGCACTGCAACACTATGCCATGGTGGGTCCAGCGAGGACAGAAAAGACTTCGACATGGTCTCCTGGTCTAGCTTACCTGAACGTACACTTTGAAACTGAAGCAGGTCGCGTCTAAAGCAGGCACATCTGAATCAAAGGCAGTTTGCTTTTTCACGACCTCTGAGAACATCGTCTGGACACAAGTGCCTAAATATATTCAGGAACAAACTTTAAGTTCATCCGGAGGATGAGGCATTTTTATTCGAATAAGAGATCGTCTACCGCGCAGTCCATCTTTCTCGCGTGAGGTGATGATGATGACCGGGTTGCGGGTGGGAAGATTACCTGGGTCCTTGTAGATACCGAGTTACCTTATCCTAGCCTATAGCCCTTAGGGTTCCCACTTGTATAAGTTTATTTGTCTCACCCTCAGATCATCTCTATGTGGGGTGTGAGGTGGGGGGAACAGGGTTCCCAAGAATCCTCAAGGCAAACTGCAATGAGGGTATATAGATGTAGATCATGAAGGTCGCGTCTGAAAGGAAAGACCACCTAACATATACGCTGGTAGGATAAGCAATAGCCGTAAAAACTGTTTTATCATGCATTCCCTTCGCTGTCATGCGAGAAATAGCGTTCGTTGTCTTTCGCGAGGACATCTATTGGAGTTTGATCCGTAGAAAAAAGGAATAACGCTTTACCACGAGCCTTGAGCGTGTCAATCCTACTCCTAGGCTTTGGTATCTAAAGACCTTCACTCGTCTCACGCGATGTGTAAGGCCCACAGCAATTATTGATCTATCCACTGTTTATTTGTTTGGCATAGTAAGGATTCTCCCTCCGCCGTTGTAGTCATCGTCATTTTCCCGGAGCATGTCGTCTACTGTCGACAGTTTACGACCCTCAATACACGTAAACTATCTGTATACAAAGGCCGAATGGCTCTGAATTCGAGCAGGACAACGTGTGAAAAGGAAAAAAGTCCGCAGCAGTGGTGCCCTGGCCTTTTACGACCAAGTAGAGCGCGAAAAGGAAGGATACTCCATGAGCGGATGGCCGGGTATAAATTTAGTCGAAGTCTAACGAAACCGCCATCGACCTTCAACAACAAAAGCAACATCAACAATAAGAAGGGTAATCGTTCATCGCAATCCCCGTTGTGATACAACAGCAGGCATGGGACGAAAAAAAAATGGCTCACTTTTGCGCATGTTGCCTCTTGTGCTTATCATAGACTAGAGTGAGCATAGACGTGGAGACAAGGAGGCGAGGGGAAACGTAAGAGAGTTCTACCTTTGTATCTGGTCCTTGTTTTCTTCTGATCAGGGTTTCGGCAAAATCAGGCCCGTAAACTTTAAATTCCACTCTTAACACTGACTGGCGAGCTAATATTGTCCCTTCACAGCCGTCTCAGATGCCTGGACGCCTAGCCTATGTGGAATAAGAATGCTGGGGATATGTCTATTTTCCCAGGGCTGGGCCGGCCCTTCTCTGGGTACAGTTTTGCTCCTCATTGTGAATCCTCGGGAATCATAAAAGCGGATGCACCCATGGTTTTGATACATCCTGACCTCCAGAAACGCTCAATGGAAACGAGAACAACGCAGAAGAGATTAAAGGCGTGTACCACACCACAATTAGCACAACAACAACAAGGACCACAGAAACAACATCAGGGACAACAGAAACAACAACAAATAAAGAAAATTCGTGAGTAAAATTAAATCCGGGCAATTGCACTACATGTATAGTTCGATCGGTCCATCTCCCTCTCTATACAGGCGGAGTGCTAGTGGTCTTTTTGACTCCCTTTGTCTTCGTTTCCTGTAACGCTCCTGATATAGGAAAAAATTGTCTGTATATTTTCCTCTGTCGGCCAGTAGGGAGGGAATTGGGAGTAGACCACCTGGGAAGGAAGTCTCTCGAAATCCAGTTGTTGCAGACACTTCCATATCAAGGCGCTCTGCAGAGCTAAATCGTGTGAGGGTGGACATGTATCGCCATTCTAAAGCATGGTACCAACAGGTGCTGTTACTCATTGGGACAGGGTTTGTGGCTACAGGACAGCTCTGAAGCAAATTCGTTCCCCGCAATATATTTATATGCCTTGGGGTACTTGTACATACTTTATTTTACCGTTTATAAGCTTGACCTCTTTTAGGTTGCTCGAAAGAATGAAAAAATGGCTCAGTGGAAGGAGGTAAGTATTGTCTCGACTGAGTGGGCGACCAAAGAGCAACAGAAATTTAGGCCAATGGGCGAAAAATAAAAAAAGTACCGAGCCTACAACGGGCTTTGGTAGACTATGGTTCAGCCAAATCCTGGGAATAGGCCATGAAGGAAGTAGCCATATGAGCCAAGTGTCGAGGGTAGCCGTAAGCGAGCTGTATAGTGGATTAAAAAGAGAAAACGGCGAGGAGCCATGGGGCTGCGTGTTTCTTTAGCGTTGAAACCTAGCGACTGCGTAGGACCTGGGTTGTGAGCGTTGAGGAGTAGGCCATTTGAGATTGGGACCTTCTTGTTACGAAGGTCGTTTTCCCCGACACGAAAGATGACAAGCAGCGCCGGGTGGGGATTGTGTCTCTTGGCCCCAAGGATATACATTGAGGGCTGGAGTAGCTGTGGGCGATGTTGCACTATAGTTACGCAGGAGTGGAGTCCACTGCAGATGCGGCCTGAAAGAGACATGGTCTGGTCCACAGGCACACACACATGCACACGTCCGCGGTGGTCCCCGTTTATTTTGTCTCGTTTAGTGCAGCTGAAAACTCAAAATGATAAAAAAGAAGAAAAAAGATCGGGTGCGACAGGCCAATGGGTCCAGTTGGACAAAGAGCCAAGGCGGGTGGGGGTACTTTTGTCCCATCCATCGCTCACTCGCCCTCCCTTCTTTCGCTTGGTTTTGCTTGTTTGTTTGTTTGTTTGTTTGTACGCACTCTCTCACTCTCTCGATAGGATGCGATAGGAAAATACTGCAACGGGTTTATCCTCCCTCCTCGCCCCCTCTCGCTCGCCTTCTCCTCCGCCTCTTCGTCTTCATATAAAAGACGACAGCACCCCTTCCCCTCTGCCCTTCTTCTCCTCTTCTTCTCCCTCCCATCGCCCCGACGTCGTTCACTTTTCATTTCATTTCCCCTCCTTCTCCGTCCTTCCCCCTCTCCCCTCCTTCTTCTCCCCTCTCACCCTCCCTCTCATCTTCTGTTGTCGCAAGCAACCGAGCGAGAACCGAGCACTAACCAGCCATGAGCGAAAAGATTGAGGGTAAGGTGTCCTAGCCATCTCGCTCCACCAGATTTCTGCACACTCCACTCTTTCCTCCGCTCTCCCTCCCTCTTGCGCTTCACTCATAAGCAACCATAAGCAATCTCGCTATCATCCTCCACACGTTTGATCCCCCGCACGCGTCTTTGCATCTCCTGCGAGCTTTCCCTCGCTGGTGATTTCATAAAATGCGTTCCTGAGATCGACCGTTGCCTAGGATCGGCCTAGTCTCAACCCACCTCGTACACAGTCAATCACGTCCATTTCATCTTCTCTGCTCCTTCGCCTTGTGTACCCTTCAGACCCACTAGTATTATCATTATCAGCCGTGTTCACCGATGCTAATCCCTTCCTGTCTACTGTCCATCGCCACACAATAGAGACCCACACGAAGGGTCAACTCCAAGTCGAGGAGGCTGAGCATCACGAGCACAGCGATGAAATCTCGCCCGAGCTCGAGGCTCTCCTCCAAACCGACCCCAAGCACGGTCTGACCACTGCCGAGGCCGCCGAGCGCCTCGCCCAGTTTGGTCCCAACGAGCTCGCTGAGGTCAAGCGCAACCCCTTCCTCAAGTTCTTGAGCTACTTCACTGGAGCCATCGCCTACCTGATCGAGGTTGCCTGTGTCATCTCTGCCGTCGTCAAGGACTGGTTGGATTTCGGTATCATTTTGGGTCTGTTGCTCGTCAATGCCTGTATCGGTTTCATTGAAGAGTCCAAGGCCGAGTCTGCCTTGGATGCCCTTCGTCAAACTCTTGCCTTGAAGACCCGCTGCTGGCGCGATGGCCATTTGGTTGAGCTCGATGTCGCTGCTTTGGTTCCTGGTGATATTATTGTCTTGCGTCTCGGTGATATTGTCCCCGCCGATGGTCGCCTCCTCGGAATTGGTGCTACTGGTGAGGCTACCGAGGGTGATCTCTTGATTGATCAGTCTGCCCTTACCGGAGAGTCCCTGCCCATTGCCAAGAACAAGGGCAAGACCGTCTACTCGTCCTCGATTGTCAAGCAGGGTCAGCAGATGGCTGTTGTTACCAAGACTGGTGGCAATACTTTCATCGGCCGTGCTGCCAACCTGATCTCTATTACCACCGAGGAGGGTCACTTCCAGAAGATTATCAACCGCATCGGAAACTTCTTGATCCTCATTACCGTCGTCCTCGTCGTTATTATCTTGATCTACCAGCTCGTTCATTTCCACGGCGATGTTGATGGCAAGGGTGATTTCCTGACTGTCCTCCGCAAGGTCCTGGTTCTCACTGTCGCTGCCATCCCTGTCGGTCTTCCCACTGTCATGTCTGTCACTATGGCTGTCGGTGCCAAGCAACTCGCTGCCAAGAAGGTCATCGTCAAGCGTCTTACCGCTGTTGAAGAGATGGCCTCCGTTTCTGTTCTCTGCTCTGACAAGACCGGAACTTTGACCTTGAACGAATTGACCTTTGACGAGCCCTACCTCGCCAACAACTACTCCTCCGATGACATCCTCTTGTACTCTTACCTCGCTGCCGAGGCTGGTGCTAACGATCCCATCGAGTTCGCCGTCCGCACAGCTGCTGAGGAACAGCTTGCGATTCTCCAGAACCGTACCCACAAGCATGAGGTTCCCGGCTACAAGGTCACTTCCTTCTTGCCCTTCAACCCCTCGACCAAGTTGACCCAGGCTACCATCACCAACCTCGAGACCAACTCGACCTTCAAGGTCGCCAAGGGTGCCCCCCAGGTTATTATCCGTCTTGTTGGTGGTGATGATGATGCCGTCCGTGCCGTCAACTCTCTTGCCAAGCGTGGTCTCCGTGCCCTGGGTGTCGCTCGCACTGTCGAGGGTAACATGGACCAGTGGGAGCTCATTGGTATGATCTCGTTGATTGATCCCCCCCGCCCTGACTCTGCCGATACTATCCGCCGCTGCAACAAGATGGGTGTCTCTGTCAAGATGATTACTGGTGACCAGCTGATTATTGCCAAGGAGGTTGCTCACCGTCTCGGTATGCAGCGTGTCATGTTGGATGCTGGCCACTTGGTCGACTCTGACAAGTCTGAGGAAGAGATTACTGAGCACTGCATCCGCGCCGATGGTTTCGCCCAGGTCATTCCCGAGCACAAGTACCGCGTCGTTGAGTTGCTCCAGAAGCGTGGTATCCTTGTCGGTATGACCGGAGATGGTGTCAACGATGCCCCCGCTCTCAAGAAGGCCAACGTCGGTATTGCTGTCCACGGATGCACTGATGCTGCTCGCTCTGCTGCCGATATTGTTTTGCTCGCCCCCGGTTTGTCCACTATTGTCGACGGTTTGATGACCTCCCGTGCTATCTTCCAGCGCATGCGCTCTTATGCCCTCTACCGTATCACCTCGACTGTCCACTTTTTGATGTTCTTCTTTGTCGTCGTCATGGCCTACGACTGGTCCTTGCCCGCTCACTTGCTGATTTTGATCTGCATCTTGAACGACTTGGCCACCCTTGTTATTGCCGTTGACAACGCCCAGATCTCGGAGCACCCCGACAAGTGGAGAATCGGCCAGTTGATCACCATGTCCATTGTCCTTGGTCTCTGCCTCACTGCCCTGTCCTTTGCCCACTTTTTCATTTTCTGGAAGCACTTTGGCTACGAGCCCCTGGATGACAAGGCCCCTTACGATTCCCGCAAGCTGGAGTCGATCATGTACCTCCACATCTCGTCCGCGCCTCACTTCGTCATTTTCTCAACCCGTCTGACTGGTTATTTCTGGGAGAACCTGCCCTCTCCCATCTTTGCCCTTGTCATTATCGGTACCCAGATCATTGCGCTGTTGATGGTCATCTTTGGTGGTTTGACCCCTAAGGTCCCTGCCGGCCAGGCCATCGTCGTCTTGTTGATCTCGTTCATCTACTTCATCATCCTTGATGTTGTCAAGGTCCAGATCTTCAAGCACTGGTCCTTCGAGTTGACTGCCACGTTCGTTCCTACGAGCGCCCGCCGCCACAAGTTGTCTGACCGCAAGGCATCCAAGATCCAGCAGGAGCGTGTCTGGCGCAGCATTGACAATGTCCGCAAGGTCGCTGTCATGACCGCTGTTGTCTCTTCTCTGCAGGAGAAGCACGCTGTTGAGCACGCTGTCGCTGTGGAGGAGCACAAGTAAAGACGCCAAAAGAGTTGGCTTCCTTCCTTTGCCATATACTCGACCATTTATTGATAGATCTACATAATAAAAAGAAGGAATTTATATAACAAATATATCGCAAATGCTATGAAAGAGATAAAGTCTCGTTACGAGCATCGGCCAACAGCTGCGACCGATTGCTGAGCTGTTCTTCCCATGGTTGTGTAGGCGCGCATGCGCTGGTGTGCAAGTCCGCTGGCCTGCACCCTGTCCTGTCCTGTCCTATCCTGTTGTGCAAGCACAGAATGCACCAATCAGGGCCCGAGCAGAGAGCCAAAAAAAGAAAGGCGAACGCGCACCAGTCAACGGAGGGGAAGGAGAAGGGCGGGGGGAGAAAGGAGGGAGGGGGATCAGAGCGAATAGGCTGAAAGACTGGTCCGGTGGCGGATCCTTCTCGCTGGGATCGACCTTTGGCCGCGGGGGGTGTTTTTTCTTTTTCCTTCCTTTCTTCATCGCCATCGACTCGAGTGTGTCCTTCCTTTCCACGGTCCCAGTCCTCCTCCGTCTTCCCCCCTACCCTCCCCCCACCTCGTCCCTCTCGTCCCCTTCCTCCCTTCCTCCCCTCGCCGGCACTGTTATCATCGACACACGCCACTCTATCCCCTCCTCCCCCTCTTCCTCCTCCTCCCACTCCTCCTCCTCCCACTGCCATCCGTCCCTCTTTCTTGGCTCTCTAGAAACAGACCAGCACGCACGCAACCGCGTCTGCACCTTATCGACACACGCTTTTTGTGAGCAAGCGCCTCTACGCAGCTACACCCACCCACATTCATTCATTCATTCTTTCATTCTCATTCTCTTCCACGCACTCCCATTCTCCTATTCTATACTCACATACAACAAAGAAAAAAAAGCAGTACGGACCCCGTCACTTCCGCCAGCCCCTCCACAGCGACTTTCTTCTGCCCCCCCCCTTCTCATCAAGGAACGCATAGGTAACATCTACAACCAGCCCACTATCTCTCTATCTCTCTATCTCTCTATCTCTCTTTTATCTTTTGCGCGCGATTGTGCAGAAAATAAACTCATATTCGACTAGACTTTCTAGGTCATGGTAACGGAGACGCCCCCAGTGCCACCAAGCACGACTGCAGCGAACGGGGTCCCTCCTCCAGCCGGTGCGGGCACGGATACCAATGCCAGTGCTCTCGCGACTGACGCCGCCACCATCTCACTCGATCAGCCTTCGCAACCACATCAACGGAAGGCGTCTGCGCTGGATGACACCATGAACAGGAATAGTCGATTCAAGGTTCCACATCGACCAGCACAGCTGATCAGGAATCTCCACGCCAGTTACTTCAACCATGCTTTGCCAGACTCGTCATCCTCAGGCTCTGCAGAATCAGCCGTCTCCATCATCGTACGATCCATTCGTAGCAATGTCTTTGCTTTTGGCGCTGTGGCTTCCATGGCAGGATGCGCTATCTTGCTCGGACAGGGATTTTCAAGGCAGGGCTGGCGCGGTACCGGACAGGTTGGACTGGTGGCGCAGGTCGTATACCACGGTTTTTTCGCGGCGACATGCTCCTGGCAATGGTTCAAACGAATGGCGCTCAGCAGCAGAGACCGTGCAGGGAAAGTCAGTAGTACCGGCAGCAGCAGGAGGAATAGCGAAGACGGAGCCGTCTGTGACCACGATAGACCTAACAATGACCTTGGGGCAGCCGAGCCAATTGATGTTTTGGACACAACCTCGACGGAAGAGGTCAAGCAAGGCTCCTCAAAGTCTTCCAATACCCCTAGTTCTGTCTGCTCACCTCCGACAGCAACCTCTCTTTCGTATTATATCCTAAGCTATGGTCTCCTTGGTCTCTTAGGATTCACCTCCATCTCGGCTGTTCATACATGGAATTCACATTTCTGGAGCCCTGTCCTTCTCTTGGCAACATTATCGCCACTGCTGGTGGGATCCTCCTTGATGGGGCTGGACAGAATATCGATTGCGCTGTCCAAGGATAAGGCGCATCATACTGCCGAACTGGACGAGTTGCAGGAGCGCTATGAAAACCTCATGGAGGCATACAGGGATGAAGACCTTTTGAAAAAGAACATATTGCTGGAGACAGTCGGAAAGGAGGTGCAGGATGCAGCAACCCTGGCGATCGAAACTCTGCGCCAGATGACGCCCAGCAGTCTATTCCCTCAAAGCGTTTCTCGAGAACAGCTGAGTCCATGCACATTACCGATACCCACTACCAGCATTCTCGGTCTGTTCACAACGATGCGCCACTTGCAGTACATCGCCAGGAACATGGAGCGTCTCTCACGAGTAATGTTTACGGAATACGTTCAGGGAATTGTCGAAAAGACCTCGCCTCACTACCATCGAGGAGAAAACAAATTTGACGTTGGCGAGTTTGTACAGAGTCTTGGCGACCTCGTCTCTGCGGATGCATCGCTGAAGGGTGTAGAGTTTGTCATTTATCACTCCGAGTACGACCTGAACCATGTGCCCATCAGGGGAAGCGAAGATAGCTGGAGGCATGCCCTTATTAATGTAAGAGAGCCCTTTGTCTTTCAAGCTCATTCGTGTCACATTGATCTTGAACATCTTTCAGGCACACTAAACATGATTTTTCGTTCTCATCTCTTAGCTGATTAAAAGCATCATCGACTGCGCCAAGGCTGGATCGACCATCGAGCTCTGCTTGGTCCTGTTCACGATACCCCAGCCTGGAGAGGAAAAGAATAAGGTCATGGTCAGCTTTGAGATCACTTACTACCCCAATCCGGACTCGGCATCAACGGAGGACGATCTCACGCATCTGAACGCCCTCTTAGCCTCAAAACTGGTTAAGGCGATGGGTGGATCATTAGAAATTGAGCAGCTGGAAGGAAACGCCAAGCGGTTCACTGTCTCGGTCGAGGTGGAACTCAGTCCAATACCGCAGGAGGAGAAGATTGGAAACCTCAAGCATCTGGACGACCAACACCGACCTATCCACCCTCTGGAGCCCTCCAGAACCGACGATATGGTGTCATCATTGACTGCGCAGGATCACCTTCAGCGCCTGGAAAACATGCAGACGTTGCACCCAGTTCACGAATCTCAGCACTTCCTCCAGCAACATGTCAAAACGCCTCTGGTCTCACCAACGCCTCTACCCTCGTCTCCTCCACCGCGACGCTCAGGCGGTGGCGGCAGTCCCAGGGTTTCAGCAGAGCCGACCATTACGGAGCTCGTTCGATTCAGTCAAAAGCTGGCGGGGCTCAGAGTAGTTTTGATGGCAAGGGAGAACTCGGCCTTTGCAGTTCGCCTTACTGGATATTTGAAGACATGGAATATCAACGTTTTGAAGAGGACCATCCGCGACAGTACCAGTGCCCCTGGCGAGACTGTTTTCGGAGATGTCATTATTAGCGAGGAGCCGCAGACACCCGTTGGTGGCGCTAAGCGCACGAGCTCATCGTCGTCCCTGAGTAGCAAGTACCCTGGCCTCGGTGGCAAATCCGAGTTCTCATCATCGGCTACAAAGTCGCTGAGCCCAGCATTCATCATGATCGACGACGACGTCAAGGCCCTCGGTCAGCAGATTCTCAAAATGCAGTCCAACCCAGCCTCGCCAGCTCCAGCAGCAGGAGCCTCGAAGCGTCCGACCCACCGTCGGCACAAGTCTGTCACCACGATCCAGCACACCAGCATCATCTACTTTACAAGTTTGCCGACGTTCAAGCAGGCTAGAGATACCATCATGTTCATCCTTGGAACTCAAATACCGGGCGTGAGCTACAGCATCGCCAACACACTGTCAGGCAACACCCTGGGTCATGCGCCTCTTGGCCCTCTTAGCCCTCTCCCGTACATTCTGGTCCTTCCCAAGCCCGCAGGTCCTCGCCGAGTGCTTACGGCGATCCACACGGCAATCAATGTTCCGGTGCTGGACCAATCGTATAGCCCCATTGCCACTGCACCGACGTCTCCTGCGCCCGCGATCCGTCACTTCAGCGAAGAGATCAATCCACTGGACAGAGATCAGATTGTATATGATCCCGTATCGAACCAAGCATTCGCTCGGTCGGTCCCACACTCTACGCAGAGCTCCCCAGGGGCTCTTAGTCCGAACGACAATCTTCCCCATGAGCATTATCAGAAACGGGACATGATACGCCAGTTGATCGACGCAGGCGGCAATGTTGAAACAATCGCCTATCCCTTTGACCACTCCGCTGTCGATATGACAACGCCGGAAACTCCAGGATCAACCCAATCAATCGGCTCTCCAACAGGAATCCCTGTATTCGGAACTGCTAATCAACCAGCAGGCATTCAATTTGATCCGACCGCCAGACCACCAGGGACTCAGTCGCCTGCGACACCAGGTCAGGGCTTTAGACGGGTTTCGAATGGCAATGGGCGCAGCACCAGCCATTCTATCTCCAGCAACGACGGAGGAGCTGTTATCATTCCACCACCGGTCATCATCGCCAGCAATCATCAGCCATTTGCATCGATACATGTTCAACGGTCGTCCGAGGGCGGTACACTTTCTGCTACAACTCTTATGCGTCCGCTGCTACGACCGGGTGTGGGACGCTCGCCACTGGGCACGCCTCCAACCATCACTCAATCGACCGGTCTTTTGTTTTCGCCACCAAGTGTCCGGCACTCTGTTATGGCGTCGCCTATGCCTCAGAGACATGAGGCAATAGCGGCGCGTAATGGCGGCAGCAGTGGTGGTTCAATGAACAGCATTGGTTCAATGAACAGCATCGGCATGGATAATCCCAAGGTTCCTCATCCAGTGCTACCCCTAGGATCACTTCCAACCGCTTCACCGCTTCCAACGTCCCCCGGCTCGCTTGTCCGGTCCAGTCCAGGAACACCAGGAATTTCGCCCGGCCACGCCTCCTCTCCGCCTCCTCCAAAAACCGGGTCTGGTCGGTCGAGGGGTCTGATCCCCATCAAGAAAACGAGGGATATGAGGACAGTGGGCGCCGCGACACCTTCGCTGGTCAAGAGTGGTGTGGTTGAGCGAGTCAGCCCTCTGGTGAACGTGCTAATCGTCGAAGGTAATGATTTTGTATCACGTTTTTTTCGGTCCCGAACACGCACTTTATCCATGACTCATGCCATGTCATTGTAACACCTGTCTAACGCCATTTCATTTTTGTGCCTCTGTTCTCTTGTCCTATAGACAACTATATCAATCAAGCAATTTTAGTCAAGTTTATGCGGCAGCGCAAGATCAAGTACGAACTAGCGTGCAATGGTAAAGAGGCCGTGGACAAATGGCGCGTTGGAGGCTTTCACTTGGTCTTGGTAAGTCATGACTCTCTGACATTAGTAACAGGGCAGCTCCTTCGTAATACCGATGCTGATCTTCAGTTCTTTTCTTGTTCTTGTTCATGTTCTTGTTCATGTCCTACAGATGGATATTCAGATGCCAGTCATGGACGGTATCGAGGCCACGCGTGAGATTCGTCGCTTAGAAAAGGCCCAAAAGATCGGTGTATTCCCAACAGATAAGCCTAATTCTGTCGGCAATTCGATGCAATCGGCCCTTACACCCAGCTTCGCTTCGTCGTCATCCTCTACGAGCCAGACGCCCACGACCCCGCCAGCGTCGCCATTCCGCTCTCCCGTAATTATCGTGGCATTAACAGCCTCGGCTGAGAGTGAGGATCTGAGAAGGACAGCGCTCTTAGCCGGGTGCAACGACTACATCACCAAGCCAGTGCAGTTCCCTTGGTTGGAGCGCAAGATTGTGGACTGGGGTTGTATGCAAGCCCTGATCGATGTCGATGCCTGGAAGGAATGGAAGCGAGATTTGGAAGGCACCAGCCCTGGAGGCTCTAACAGTGGCAATGGTGGGCCTATGGCTGCGCTGAAAAAGACGATTGCGAACGCAGGCACTGTGACGAGAGCGAACCTGAAGCGACCCTCGATTGGTACCAGATCGATCAAGGGCGCTAAAGCTGCGGTAATTGCGGCCAAGAATGCGGAAGCTGCGGCCAAGGTTGCGGAAGCTGCTGCGAACGATGCGGACAAAAAGGCAACAGTAACAGAAATCATTGAGCCAGCAACTGTCCCACCGACTTCATCGACAGCTACATCAGCTACTACATCAGCACCTACGTCGGTAACTACATCAGAAGCAGCAGCAGAGGCTACTACGAGAGCATCTAGTAATGAGAATGCCCAAGCCAAGCCCTTGCAAGCACCGCCTTCCGCCAGTACGGCCACGGATGTAAGCCTGAGCAACGGATCTACGGTTGTAGCGCAGGAGAAGGCATCGACATTGAACGAGACCACGCCCACGACAGTATCGACGTCTGCTTCAAGTCCTACGAAGGAAAAGTGAGAGGTCGGAAAAAGATGACTGATAACTATTTCCGTTTCTTTTTCAGCTTTACTGTACATTACAACTGCGGTTTTAATAAAACTAGAATGCCCAAAAACGTATTGCAGAGTGCTTAACGCTTGAACTCGTATCGATGTGGAAACATACTATTGTAAATAGTTCTACCATGCCAATTTGGCTACAGAAACGGGGAGGGGGGATAGGAAGTGAAGCGGTTTCTTTGAGTTGACGATACAATCAATTACTATTGCCTTTACTGACGCTGCTGTGCTGCCAGAACTTATACTTCAAACCTGGGTTTCTTTTCTGACAACAACCTTTCTCATCTCATGGATCAAAGAAAAAAAAAATGCTGTAAAATGAATTTATTTTCGGTATTATTACAAAGGGATAGAATTACGGGAGCCATGCTGGAAAAAGTATGGATGCGATCGATGCAAAATGTTGGGATTATGAAGAAAAAGGTAATAAAAAAAAAAAAAAGATCCCTTAATTTTTTTTTTTAAAGCTTGGGTCCAACGGCAATGACGTCCTCGGTGGCCTGGTCAGCATACTTGGCAAAGTTCTCGTTGAAGAGGTTGGCCAATTTGGTGACGGTGCTGTTGTAGTCCTCCTTGGTTCCCTGCCAGGCAACGGCGGGGTTCAGAACCTCGGCAGGGACACCGGTGACGGCCTTGGGGATCTCGAGACCAAAGATGGGGTAGGTCTCGTATTCGGCGTTCTTGAGCTCTCCGCTGTGGATGGCATCGATGATGGCGCGGGAGTACTTGAGGGCAATACGCTTGCCGGTACCATAGACACCGCCGTTCCAGCCGGTGTTGATCAACCAGGCATCAGCAGTGTGGTCATGCATCTTCTGGGCCAACATGGTGGCGTACTGGGTAGGGTGGAGAACCAGGAAGGGCTGGCCGAAGCAAGCAGAGAAGGTGGCCTCGGGCTCGGTGACACCCTCTTCAGTACCGGCGATCTTGGCGGTGTAGCCAGAGATGAAGTGGTACATGGCCTGGGCCGAGGTCAGCTTGGAGACTGGGGGGAGGACACCAAAGGCATCGCAGGTCAACATGATGATGTTCTTGGGGTGGTTACCGATGCAGGGGAGGAGGGCGTTGGGGATGTACTCGATGGGGTAGGCGCAGCGGGTGTTCTCGGTCAGGGACTTGTCAGAGTAGTCGACCAGGCGAGTGTCATCGTCAAAGACGACATTCTCAAGAACAGATCCGAAGCGGATGGCACCGAAAATCTCGGGCTCCTTCTCGGCGGAGAGATCAATGCACTTGGCGTAGCAGCCTCCCTCGATGTTGAAGACTCCAGTGTCGGTCCAGACATGCTCATCATCTCCAATAAGGGCGCGGGCGGGGTCAGCGGAGAGGGTGGTCTTGCCGGTTCCGGAGAGACCGAAGAAGAGGGAGGTGTCGCCGTCAGGGCCCTGGTTAGCGGAGGAGTGGAGGGAAAGGACGCCGGCCTTGGGCATGAGGTAGTGCATGATGGTGAAGACGCCCTTCTTCATCTCTCCGGCGTACTCGGTTCCGAGAATGACCATCTGGCGGAGCTTGAAGTTGATGGAGACGGAGGTGGTTGAGGTCATGCCGGTGGTGTATCTGTTGGCGGGGAAGGCGCCGGCGTTGAGGATGGTGAAGTCGGGCTCGCCGTAGTTCTTGAGCTCCTCCTCCGTGGGGCGGATCAACATGTTGTGCATGAAAAGTGAGTGGTAGGCGCGTGCGCAGACGACGCGAATCTTGAGTCTACATTATTGGGAGAATACAGAACGGGGGCGAATGTTAGTTAATTTTTTTTTTCTTTCGCTTCTCCACATCCGTAGGACAGCCAGCCCAGCGTTGGTTTGCATCGCAGACTTACCGGTACTTGGGGTCCCAGCCGGCGAATCCGTCAAAGACATAGAGGCGCTCACGGGTGTTCAGGTAGTCGACAGCACGCTCGTGGTTGATTAGGAAGGCGTGCTCGCTCAACTTTGTGTTCACGGGTCCCCACCAGATGTCCTCTGTCGTGGACTCCTCGTCGACAATGCGCTTGTCCTTGGGCGAGCGACCGGTCTTCTTTCCGGAAGAGGTGACGAGGGCACCGGCGGAGGAGATGAAGGTGCCGGGCTCGTAGCGGAGGGCGTCCTCATAGAGCTTGGCGACGGAGGTGTTGCGGAGCAGGTTCACGCGGGTGTAGTCGATACCGTCCTTGCCGACGGAGGCATCCAGCTCGGCATCGTGCTTGAAGATGGACGCGGCGGGCGATCTTGATTTGTAAGGAGCCATTTTGTTTGTTTGTGTGAGGGGGTTTAGTGTGGGAGAGTGGAGAGGGCGGGTTGAAGAAAGCGAGAGAAGGGGCACGAACGCCTGGTATAGATGGGGGGAAGAAGAGTGGGTTGGTTGGTGAAGATGAAAGTGAAGCAAGGAGCGTGATGGAGGCGGATGGAGGTGGTATTTATAAGGAGGGGCAGCAGCAGAGGCGCGGAAGGATCGGAACGAGCAGGTCAAGATGACGAGCGGAAGCGATGCTTTTTTTTTTTAAGAGTAAGGGCCAGGGGTATGAGTCTATGCATTTAGAGTATTGACTACGGTTTTTGGTGCAGTGGGGCGCTGCAGGATGGATTTGCCCGTGGGCAACAAAGCCCGTCTTTTTTTCTATTCAGTGAATGTATAGGAAGTCTATAGGAAGTCTATAGGAAGCGTATAGGAAGCGTATGGTGCGTTTCGCTCGGAGCGGACTGCATTGAGATTATTTTTAACAAGGGATCGTTCTCGAGTGAATCGCATGCAGTATTCTATCCGAATATTCGAATCCAGCACATGTTAGAGTCCATCCCTGCCCACGGATGCGTCTCTGGTGCAGTCCGTGGTAAAAAAAAAAAGAAAACCAGCTTCACCCATCCAGCGACCATGCCCTTTCATCCTTCCCAAGACGCACCTTTACCTATTCGCATCGACAGTTGATTCGCCCCCATTGAACTCTCCGTCAGCCATGTCACTTGAAACCGATGCAGCCACCTTCACTTGCAGCGATGGCCGGACGCAATTGTTCGTCCTGGCCGTCATCCTTTTTGTTTGTTAGGTACAGAGAGAAAAAAAAAAAGTTTAAGAAAACGAAATATTATGAGCGCGTCTGGAGCGGTCTTTGTATGATCAATAGTCGACTCATTGCGGAACCCCAATGGAGGGTGCGCGTTAGCAGACTCTCCCTTCTCACATATGACATGGCCATGCGAGGGCTTTTTTTATTTTATTTTTATTATTAACCAAGAGAGAAGCAACGAGGATATTAGACGATGGACGTTTTTTTTTTTTTTTTTTTTTTTTTGCAAAGATGAGCGGTGCGATATTTGTTGTATTGCGCTCAAAATGGTTTGGACCGCACAAGGGAATAATTACCTACCACAAGAACACAGGGCTGAGAATGACCATGAAAATCACAAAAAGATGCGTTTGCGTTATTTAGAGAGACTAGAGTATTAACATTGCTGTCCTAGCCTAACTAACATTGAGGCTGTGAAGAGTGCTGATGTTTGTTGTCCAATTGCACGGCAACGCAATCGTTCCCCAGAGAAGCTTGCAAAAACCCTCAAACCCAACAATTCATCCATACGAGAGAGAACAAAAAGCGCCCGTGCTTCTTCGGTTATTCACGATCAATTGTAGCGGCATCGTCTCTTGACCACCAAGGCTGTTTCAGGGTAAAAGGAGCGAGTAAAACATAGGTCCAGAGTCAACATAAAAAAATAGTCTCGACAACGGTGCAAATGCCTTCAAGGGGTGGGGATGTGTTTGTTCATATCGACCGGCAGACATCATAGGGGCATCATAATTGTCATACCTTAAAAATTACGCCCAGGCATCATTGACGTAATGTATCCTGGGAGAGGATACTTGCCTGCTCACTCGTTGCTGTAAGGATCCCCCGTCTCTTCTTAATGAAGGCGCAACATTCTGTCCTGGAGAGTAGTGTGCCACGACATATTCTGATTGTTGTTTCTCCGCAAAATAGGCGCAGAGGCCAACACTCGTCCTTTCGCGGAATAACATGCAATGGTATGGAATGAGTAGTTGAGGAGGGGGGGTGATCGTGAGAAAAATTTGTTATGAAGGCGTTCAGGAACAAGGATTTTGAACACAGGGCAAAGCACGTTCACATTCCCGTGGATGTCTTCACGGATCGTTGTTTTCCTTACGCAGCACTCCATCATGGCGTCGTAGTCGAGCGTGTGACATCTTCCATGTACTATCCAGAGAAAGGCCCTACTTGTTCTTCCCCCTATCCCCCCATCCGTCATTTTCTTCTCTTTTTCTGTTGTTCGCTAGCAGCAATGGTGCAAGAAAGTGCTCTCCTAAGCAGTGGGATGGATCGATGTCGCTGTTGCGGTTTACATCCCATTCACGCAGCAAGATGAGGCCCCTCCGACGCATTGCATCCAGGTACCAAAGTATGACTCCTCTGCTCGGATTCTTATTGGTCTTTTTGCCCACCGTTTTGTTTTGCATGCTCGCCAGCGTTTCTTTAATTTTATTGTTTGTCTGCTTCCCCACAAAAAACCTTTTTTATTACTATGTTAGGAAACGCGATATTTTCAATTCATTCTTTACTCTTTAAAAGTTTTTGAAGAATACTTTCGTAGGCAGGCCCCACTTTTGCACCTCAGCAAGACAGCAATGTAAAGTAAGGAATAAATGACTCTAGAGTAGTTTGTTAGCGGGAGTGGAGACCAGAGACGAGAAAATAAATCAAAGTCAGATGGACTGTGACCCCGTAATAGACATACAAAGAACCGGGGAGCTGTAGGCTATTGATCGATCGCAGGGATGAACATTGGGCGAACCCTGACTGGCATGAAAGGAGAGCGTAGCTTTGGACACACGCAACAAAAGACGCCTCTTTTCCTTCATCCCTCGTCTTCTCCTTGGCTTTTTTTCTGCCCAGTTCCCCAATTTGTTTGTGGAACAGCGCTTGGATCGCATCCTTTTTCATTTCCGCGGTCCTCAACCTCAAAGCCCTTGCTCTCCTTGGCATAGTCTGCTCCGAGTCGGAGGCGAAAGCATTGATGTCGCCATAGTCAGAAGCCATAGCTAGTCCTTATGAGCAAACATATGACAGCGGTGCCTTATTTCAGGAGTAGACCGGCTAAGGGAATGCACCGGAGAGTAAGGTTCCCGAAGTTGTCCGAGTCATATGCCGTAAAGTAGTGTAATGGTGTCGCCGATGGTCCATGCTTTTTGAAGGACTTTGAATAGGGAAGAGATCAGCGAAAAAAAATAAGAGCAAGTATATTCTTGGAGAGACAGACAGGAACATAACGGGACCATAGTCCCTTGAACACATTTCCATCTCCAACATCATATTTCTGTCTTCTCTTTTCTGTCTTCCTCTTTCTCTCTTTCTCTTTCTCTTTTTTTCTCTTTTTCTCTTTCTCTCTCTGCGGAATGCTTGTTTTTGAATATTGTTGGGTATTGCGTTGTGAGAATAGAAAGAGGGGGAGGGGGGAGGATGAAGGGGTGAAAAGGTGGCCCGAGCCAGGATTTCTCACTGTAGCACCATGGAAGATTTTTTTTTATGTACTAGTGCCTTCGTTTATGACAATTAGTTCTCCGACTTCAAATGTGGAGTTTTGCAATTTCCTATGATGTTTGGCACGGATTGTTGGATGCAGATGTAGATGCAGATGAGGATGGTGTAGACTAGACAATTTAGATGTTTCGCACCCAAATAGAATGGCCTAATAGAACTGGTTAGTGTCGGGGTTCGTAAGTGTTTCCCCATTGAATAGAAGTTGTTCTCTGGCGCCGGGTTGATGACCACAAATCGTAGTGATGTGTCATAAAGTGCTCCAGCGCCGTTGAGGAGGACGGAGCAACGATTCACATAGCTCCTATGCTGTGAATAATCTATGGCCTGACTATGTGCTGTGGGTATGCATTTTGACCAAATTACTTGGTCTCTGTTGTCGAGTGCCTGCCCGCAATTGTACGACATATTGCGCTTGGACCATTCCCATTTCCAACGACCCCAACAAAAAAAAGAAAAAAACTCCATAAAAAGAGGAGACATTTTACATTAAGCAACAAGCACTCTTTACAGTAGTCTAGGCTGTTTAGGATGCTTTCCCATGGGAAACTGGCGGTGCCTGTCTAGACAAACAAGGATCTGGGAGGTTTGATCTCAGCTTGATTTGGGGAATTCGTGCCATGCCTAGACTACGCCAAAAGCGGGGTGTGGAGAAGCCAGCCGTCTTCAAAAGAGCAAAATCAGCGCAACAAAGTCAGCGACGCGGGCGAAAGACCTCTTCCGGACCTTCCATACTGGAGAAGTGTTGTTACGGTCGGGTACGGGTGTGTGTATAGCAAGCTCACGAAAAGAGAGAAAGACAAATTAGGAGTTTCTACGTCGCACAGTAGAAACCATCGTCTCTTTTGCTGGTGTCCTTCGCGACGCGTTTGTCCGTCTGCGTGTTACTGTTAAATTGCGGACAACGCATGAAAGTTGTGCTTCCAGACACAATAGTTACACTGTACATGCTTGACTATTTTCCAGCTCGATGTTTGCAACTCGCAAGGCTAAGAGAGGAAGGAATCGGTCAAGTGATATTATGACACATCCATTGTTTTTCTTTTTAAAAATCCTCTGGGGTCTGCTTCAGGCAAGGGAGTCGCATATACGTTCTGTCAACCATTGCGCGTGGTAGAAAAGTTGAAGTGCTTTTTTTCCCCCTTGGCCTTGGAGGATCAAATGAATGGGGCGTAAAACAGACCCTCGTCCACGGCCAATTGACCGACAGTCACTATTTTCCGGTTAAGGCACGCCACCAAAATTGCCGCGCCAGTGTATGGGTGTGTGGTCGCCTCATCGCTTTTGTCATGCTTCGTCTTGTTCCGTCCCCTTCTCTCATCCTTATCCGTGCCTGACGCTGGTTTCTCCCCCTCCTCTTACGCCCGTCAATACGCCGCCGCCATCTGGCACAATGTCGCGCCCGGAAGTCGCAAATGAACTGCCCCAAAACACAGATCTTACACGCCCAGCTAGCGACCCACTCTTGAGCCCTGGTCCTTCCACACATGAGTATGCAGCACACCCGCATGAGCAGGACGGGGCGGTGAGCCCTCTTTTCGAGAACGTTGTGTTTTACCTCAACCCCTTTCTCGAGAAAGAAAGGTTGGCAGAGGTAAGTCTTGGTTGAATGCCAAAGAGACGATCTCTCGCCTTTTGCCACTCTGTCTCTTTTTTGATTTCCTGCTTATTCGTCAATTGACGTTGTACGCCGCCAATTTCCATCCATCTATTCTTTATCTTATTTTATTCTTATTTTTTGACCAGTTGGACTCGCTGCTATGTGAACACGGCGCATCAAGGTCCCGTTTGTTATCGACCGAGGATAGCGACGAAGGACAGAACAGCATCGCAAACCCAACACATATCATCACCGACGACCTGGATCTCCCAGACTATAAGCACGCTGCCGCAAGGGGTATCCAAATTGTCAAGGTACGTCTCGTTGGTCAGAGCATTCTTCAACAGGTCACCTGCGATTGCCCTGACAATATCTGATATTTGATCCCCTCCACCTATTCCTTACTAGCCGGATTGGGTCTTGCGATCGGTGCGCGCCCACAGTTTGCAAAAGTAAGAGGTGAACGGAGACAGAGAGGATAGTTGACTTGCATTTCCATCCTCTTATACTCTCCAAATGTGATATCGATGATTGACTTTTCGTGCTCGTTGACGATAGCCCAAAATATTTTTCTCCGAATCCAGCCATGATGTTTTCCGGGATCATACTGGCAACGACAGGTGTATGCAGCGTTCTTATACGACGGAAAGACGAATGTTCTTATCGCCATGAACAGATCAACGTTAATGTGCAGAACCTGCTTTTTTTTTTTTCTTTTCAATTGGATTTAGCTGCCACAAATTGATCGTCAACTTATTCGCGATGCTGTCGAGGATTACGGTGGACTTTATACGTCACAAATTACGTCCGATGTCACACACATGCTTGCTATCACGCCGGAAGGAGTAAGTGTTTAAGTCGTTGTTGCTCAGTCATGGTCGAAGGAAATGGATTTTTAACCTCAGGGGTTGTGCTTATTATAGGAGAAATACGACTACATTATGGCGCACCCAGAATTGGAGATCAAAGTCGTGCTTCCGCATTGGTTCCAATTATGTTGCAATTTGAAGCGAGTCATGCCAGAGGTATGCTGAAGATTTTATTATTTGTGTTGTCGCAGTCTTGGCGCGGGTTTTGTACACTGGCGCTCATTTTGGTTCGCATCGTTTATCCTTCATGATTATGCCCATAGGCTCCATATGAGTTTCCCAGCCCACCCATGTATGATCCAGACTACGCCTGGCAGGAGCCACCCACAGGTTTCGCACCTCAACTCTACTCCAACAGTCTCAAACCGGTCACTGCTTTTCTTCAAACGCCAAATGACCCCAGCAACCGATTCTTAGAGGGGCTACATATTCTATTGGGAGACGATTTGGCTTTTATTTTCCCGGAAAGAAGAGCCAAACTTGAGGAAAAAATTGAAGCTGCAGGTGGCATTCTTGCAAACGAGTATTCTGGCGATATTGTAGACATTCTTATCTGTCGCTATCGTTCCGGGACCGCATATATAGGGGTGAGAGAGAATGCTTTTGCACGCTGATACTGTGTTACTCTACAGCTATTCGTGCCTTTATTTAAATCTTTTCGGCTAACACCTCGTTCTTCTCTGTTTTTACATTTGAAGGCTTCTAGGGACGGCAAGATTGTTGGGTCGGTCGATTGGCTGCTTCATGTACTGCAAACCGGGACATTACCTTCGCCAAAAGCGTGGTTACTCCATTACCCTATACCCCAAGGATCCATCGAAGGGTCATCTTCACTCGTTATCACCATATCCAACTACACCGGCCCAGTCCGCGAATATTTGAAGCGCATGATCGTTGCAATAGGAGCAATTTATAAGCCGACGCTGTCGAGTTCAGAGTCGCCGGAGCCGACAACGCATATCATTTGTGGAAAGTATGTGGCAAATTTCACCAAAGCTCGATGGTTTTTTATGCTTAATATAATGTGTGTAGTACCCGGCTAAAAATGCATTCTCATTCGTTTTACAGTGCTTCGGGTGACAAGTATGAAAAGGGCCATGAGTGGAATGTTAAAATCGTCAATCATCTATGGCTTGAGGAGTGCTTCCAAGCTTGGACGTTGCAAAGTGAGACCAAGCCGCGCTACATGTTGTTTCCAAGTCCCAACCAACTTTCACTCGTCTTTGGAGCCAAGCTCTTACCAGAGTCAGTGGAGGATTGGATCAATATCGCTGAAGATGAGGAAATCGCCAAGAGCGGAGTAAAGGCAAACGGCGACATAGAGACGTCGCCCTCAACATCCAAGGATAATGCTGACCCATCAAAATCCGTTCAGCAAGAACAGAAACAGGTTTCTTTCACTTTCGGCGAAGCGTGGTCAGGACCCTCGTCTCCTGTTACTTCGAAAGCGGCATATATAAAGTCTTCTGGTGATCCAAAGCAACCGACGTCTGACATATCAACCCCAGCAACCAGCGCGCCATCCTCACCAACAATATCGCATTCAACTGAGAGTCCAGATTATATTAGCGTTCGGGGAACGTCAAAGAAGCGTGGCGCTGCACTACAAGCCAGTAAAGCACTACGAAAGATTGTTCCGGATATGAACGAGTTCCAGGAGGAGCTCCGGGACGAGAAGAAGGCGTCGAAGAAAAAGAAGAAACAGGTGGTCATGGATATGCCCAAGGACGACGAATCTATGGACGTGGACGTTGATGAAGCTGCAGCTGTTCCTTCGTCGACGAAAAAAGTGGGCAATTCTCCAACAAAGCGGCGACGGATCAGTATGGGTAGTGTCGACGAACGAAGCACTCCTGCGGGAAGCGGTGACGATGAAGATCAGGAACTTGAAGCGAATACAAGCAGCCCTAGAATGCCATCCAAGAAACCGAGGAGAGCGGCAAAATCAGAAAAGAACAAAGATCGAGAGGATTCTGCCATGGATACTTCTGGTACAGTAGAGCAAGGGGCCGGGGCAGCAGCAGGAAAGCTGAAACGCGTGCGGTATATCACAACGGGTGTCAAGGAGCAGAGTGCAGCGCAGGCCAAAGCCCTCAAGGCCCTTGGAATCATGCCAACAACCGCTGTTGAAAAGTGCACGCACTTGGTAGCCACAAGCATCGCACGAACTGGCAAGTTTTTGATAGCACTACTTCAAGGCAAGGCCATCGTTCATGAGGATTGGCTTCAAGCCTGCATAGATGCCAATGCCATTCTTGGTAAGTCGATATTTTACGTGCAATCGTTTGCACACACCGGTGTATTGCTATTTGCATCATGCCAAATTCATCCATTTTCACTTTTTTGAACAAAGATGAGGACGACTTCCGGATTAAGGATTCAACAAACGAACAAAAGCTCGGAATGGACCTTTACGAATCTCTTGATCGAGCCCGCGAGAAGCGAGTTTTTGAGAATTGCGTCTTTTACCTATCACCGTCCATAAAACAGGATATGCCGGGACTCAAATCAGTGGTGGAGGCTGGCGGCGGAAAGGCGTCGACGCTTCTTCATACTGGATTGGGATTTCTGAGGGATCGACTTGTGAAGTCCAGCAAGACCAAGACCGGTACCACGCCCGGGGTTACCAAAGGCAGGGGCGGAAGTCGTAAGAAGGACCACGACGGAGGTCATAGTTCTCATAGTGATGGCGACGATGGGGAAGATCCTCGAGAGAAGGAAGGGATTGTGGCCGTGGTCTCGAGCGATAAGGACAAGGACATGTGGCAGCCAATCCTAGATGCAGGCGCCCACATTTACTCACACGATTTGATATCGATCAGTGTCTTGACACAGAGGCTGGACCTTGGCAAGACGCATGCGCTCGCCTAAAGCTCACGCCAATGTCGATTGTTACCAGATGACTTTTGGCCATCAAATAAAAAACGATGTTCCCGCACGCATCAATTTTGTACCACCATACTGGATTGATTTTGGCGATAAAAAACCTGCTGACCGTTTTTTTCAAGCTGCTCTCTCATCTTTTTCGTCCTTTCACATCCCCCTGACCCTTCTTCATACCACGACTGGATCTCAGTCAACCAACGAAATTGTGAATATCGACAGAGCTGGCATACATGGACATCGATCATCAGGCATTTCGGCGGGACCAGCTCGACGGATCTTCGTCGCTGAATCCTATTGTCAATATCGAGGTATCTACGGATTCCACTACGGGCGCGAAATTTGTGTTTTGGGAAGACATCGAAACATTCTTCCCAGGGCTTCGTCACGTCCATCGTAATGGCAATATTATGGTCGCATTTATGAGAGACAAGGCCGGACAGCGGTAATAATAGCAACGTTCGACACTGGGGTGTCGCGGGATGAAGAGAAATAGGAATAAACTAATCATCGCTCATGTAACGATAGATACAACCCAGCAAGAATCAAGCACTATCCAGGAATGGTCCTCCATGTCACTACAGCTGGCTATCCACCAGCTGCACTGAGGACGGGTGGCGTCGATGAAGTGGAGGGCGCATCGCCACCAGAGTATGCTGCATCTTCGGCTGATATCTCTCTTATGGGTTCTGGAGCAGGATCACCATCTCAATTACAAGCAGCACCTAATGATGGAAAGCAGGCAATGCTACCTTCATCTCGCCCTGCAGGAGTGCCGTATAACAACCAGGAAGTTTCCAACCATCAAGTCTGGACGCCGCCATCTCCCCCTATCCTCAAGGCACATGACATTACATCAATCATTCCCCCGCAGCTCTTTATTATCCTACCTTCAAAAAAGACATCGTCGACTCAAGACTTGTCCCTAGATCAACGATTCCGCATACACTTCCTTTGTGAAGGAGGAGAAGAGATTAAGCACGGGACGCCCGGCAACAACACATCGAACACCATACCAGGCCATGTTCATCTGTGTGGCCATCCTGGATACGAACTAAATCGGCCGACGGAGTTCTTTGATTGTTACGGACCTTATGTGCTTAACATTCTGCAGAAGCTGAAGCATGGATTTCCAGTCAACGGGAAGATCGTACCGTTCCTTAAGGACCTGGAGTACGTCAAGGTGCGCAGAGGTTCATGGAATAGCGTCCACTTGATGGAAACCGCCGACGATATTGAGGCAAGTGTTGACGAAGTCATCGGTCACCTTCAGTCTATAAAAGCGGATAAAACATTTGAAGAGAAGGTTAAGGCAGGGGATTTAAACGACGATGGACGAACGGACCTGAGCAAGGTGCTGTCGTTTCTGAAGGATCTTTCCGAAAATGAGACCGGAGAGGCCGTAAAGCACAGACCTTTGGGAGGACTCTACAGCGAAGAGAGCGATGACGGTCAGGTGGTATGGCTGTGTCACCATCATCACCAGACACAGTTCGATACGGATGTACTGACACGTCTCCGGGATACCGTCCTCTGGAACGATGGCGTCTATGAGTTCGAGCGCGGGATCCTCAGGCTGACCTTAAGACCGTCGAAATCCGCAACTCCGGAATATCTACTCTCTCACCTAGGACCAGTCAGAGATGTTCGTGAGCTGGACCTTGTGCTGGAGTGGGATGCGAGTTATCAGGACCTACTGACAACCAGAGACTGGATCTTGGGAATGCAACGCCTTCAAAAGCTGAGACTGGATTGCGGCAGGCATACCGGATCTATATTGGATCGTGTCGGTCGGAACAAACGTTTGGATCCCATGGTGCATGTGTTGACGGCCAGCAGTTGTCTGCAGTCGATCGACATCATTCACGCTGAGGACCTTTTTTCAAAGTCATCCGTGTTTGCAGCCTTACATCAGACTCAAGTACGGGAGATCCATCTGGATGCACTGTTTGACCCGAAGATGCACTCGGACAAACTACGGACGATCTTCAACAAAAGCCCACATTTGGCAACTCTTACCCTGTGCTGCTCCAGCCCCAGCTTTTGTGGGACTATCGAGCTCGTCAAGGAGCTGTCTATGGATCACACGCACTTCAGGCTCCTGAATCTGTCTAGTGTTAACTTCAAAATCAGGTTGGATCGCTCAGAACCTGGATCTCCCTTGCTGGACCCGATCCGTTTCAACGAACCGCCCCTTCTCCTCGATTACATGGTTCTGGAACGCTATGGTGCTCATTTACACACGCTTTTAATCGGCGACCGTTTCAGGGACGAGGATGCGTCGGTACTCGACGCAATTACGCAGCAATCACAGAACATGAAGCTGGAGCAGATCGACTTTCATGTAGACTACAATGCGCTCACAATTTCCCGCCTCACTAGTGTAGGCAAACAGACCCTATCCAAGACGCTCAAGAGGTTGTATCTGTCTTCAGTTGACAGTCCTTCGCCGCTGTCGATTCCTTCGGCAGTTATATCGCAATCAGACCCAAAGAAAGCTACATTGGCAACCGCGTCATCTTCATTGTCATCACTCGTCCCAGAGAAGGTTGAGTTGGAGCATGTGGTATCAATCCCTACGCCTTCCTCGTCCTCGGCACCGCTCCGTATCACGTTCACATCGCGATATATGTTCGAGAAGTGGACTGGTTTCATCGGAGATATCTTTCCGTACCTGATGAGTCTTGACTATGCGAGTCCTCATGGTAACAAATACTGTCTACGACTTTATGATGGCATCTCGCACGCATCCCAGAATCAACAACTCCAGCAACATCAACACTCTATCATGCAGTCGTTCACCTTCCGTGGGACTCATTCTACGTTAAAAGAAACAGGACTCAGAGCGTTATTACAGATCCTGTCGATGTGCCCGCTACTGGAAACCTTTCAATGGCCACGAGGCAGTCTCACAGGCCCCCAGTGGGAAGAGTTGCTGGGAGCGCTGGATTACAGTCGGCTCAAAGTGTTGAACCTGAAAGGGTGCAATTTTGGGGTGATTAACTTCCCAACCCATGTGATACCCAAGGACGGCGGCGAGGGGGAAGGTAGCGATGAGAAGGGGAAGGTCGTGGTGGCTCTCGAGGAGCTGACGATTAGCAAGAGTCCGATGACACCTCATGCCAAGGAGGCGACTGTGAAGAAGCTGAAGGAGCAGGTGCCTAGATGTCGGATTATTGTATAGATCCCGACGATAGTCTTATACGTGTGGGCAACAATGAGATATATTTTTTTCTGAACAATTGAGGAAGTTGTTTGTTTTGTGTGTAGGTGTGTAGGGCATCAACTGCAATGCTGAGGCTCACACAAAACCGTCGTCGTCGTGTTCTGCCTAGTTTCTCTTGCTCGCTCTCTATAGCCCCAACAGTGCTTTTCCTTGAGTCGGGCGGAGAGACGCATGGAATTGGCAGAAAAGATCTATATAAGTGCCTTGCTCTACTATCCTATCGTCCTACCTAAAGTCCTGCTCGATAAAATTATTTTGATAACGCTTTTCCATCCTCACCTTAAAACGACTTCGCCCAACGCCACCAATTTCCTACATGTGTAAAAAAAAAAAAAAAAAAAAATTACTTCGACACATCAACTTAATAGGAAGACGAGGAGGTCTTGTATGACGATGGTTACAGCAACATCCGTCTAACTCTTAAGACCAAGACCTCGGCACATCCAAAATGCAGTAAACAGAGCAAAAAGCTGACGACTATTGTTTTACAAAGAGAAACCGTACTTCAGTAAGATGATCTAGCTCACCATTAGTTGCTTCGAATGGATATTTGAATACTTCTGATATATGGGACATGAGAAGCAGCCACTTGAGTCTATGAAGGGACTGGACGCGTTTGAGTGCTAGTTCAGCCTCGCCTCGACTCGACCCGGACATGCCTAGTACAGTCGAAGCTCGAATATCCGAACGATACACAGTCAAAATCGTTCGGATAAAAATTAGATTGATTGTATTCAGAAACTCGCAGAAAATATATACTCCTCAGTTGCATGACTCCGAACGAATGGCCAAACAAATGGCGAGTTTCTAAATAAATCAATTCATTTAAACCTAATTTTTATCCGAACGATTTTGACTGTGTATCGTTCGGATATTCGAGCTTCGACTGTACTGGAACGAGCATTGTTACACAGGGCTGCAGACACTGTTGCCAAGGCAGCACATGGGATCGATACAGGACTATGGAGGCTAGACGCAACGCAGCACCATGATTTGAAATGCCACGCACAGTTTGCAACGCACAGTGCAGACCTGGACTTGAGGAGGATACTGAAGTTGCAGTCCGCGGTACGGCACCATTATCAGTGGACATTGCAGCATCGAACGAGGACCTACATCAAGGATTGGCGGTCGGTAGCATGGGCGCCCACGCTACGGATCTTACACGATAACAACCCGCCAAAGCGCTTATACACCAGCCTGGAAGACTGTCGTTTACGTTCGCACAGGATCAAGAAGCTGCATGGAGATTTGCCGACATTGCAGGCGATGAAGAAACGACATCCAGATACCTACCAAACGGACATATGTCGTAGGTGTGAGAGGGAACCAGAGACGAACGATCATCTTTGGCGTTGTTCAGCTACCTTGTGCGACCAGCGACAAGAGTGGAGGGACGCGGTGAAGGAAGTGGAGTTGAATGGATATCGTGCATGGAGACAGGCAGTGCGAAAATGGGAACAGGAGAGAGAGGAGGCCGAACGGAAGGACAAGCCCTTCACTGCGACTTGTCCCAACTTCTCGGCAACAGGAACGAAGGCTATCTGGGAGTCAATGCAGTGGATTCAGGGGACGGCGGAAAGGCGAGGGACATATCGGGTTGCGGAAGAAGAGGAGCCGGAGAGTGAGGCAGATTGGGAGGTCAAGGACTTATACCGAGGTTTGGTGCCAACGGGACTCATTGAGACCTGGAAGCAGCTATTTACCACCACTAAGTGGATTGCGACGATCATGGTGACAAAGTTCGTGAGCAGGATCGAAGAATTCGGCAGGACCAAGATATGGAACAAACGATGCGAGGACACTGTCGCCTGGGAAAAGTCAGTTGGAATCACCTTCATGAGCAAACGCGCCGGAGGACGCAACGGTGATCGGGGACACCAACGTAGTGTTGGTGATTTCTCTGATTTGAAAGGGAGACGGTTACTTGCAACGGAGATCCAGGAAGGTAGACGGACCGCGGATTATAGGGTGCTACAGCATTGCTTGGGGCGAGGGAAGTTGGACATAATGGAGGGGTTATTCGGTTTAAAAACAACTTTATTAACATTGGATCTGGATTAGGAGACGTGTATCGCGCAACAGGTCACGCAGGAGTTAGGTTAGGCTAGCTATGCGACATGGGTTATGAATTTGACGCCTCAAGCCAACATAGTTGGTAGGGGATGCGGCTCTGCCGTGCATGGAAGGCATCTATGGCTTCAAGGCCTTTGCGGACCATGCGTCTTGTGCTCATGGGGATTTATGTTAATAAAAAAAAAAAAAAAAAAAAAAAAAAAAAAAAACGAGCATTGTTACACAAGAAAGCACATGCATTGCATGGAGACGATTTCGAGAGGCCATCCCTTGAGCGCTTTGAGGAACAAGAGCAGCAACAGAACCCTTCGGCTCAGGAAGAGGACTTTTTCAGAACCGAAACAGCGCAACTCTACAGCGACAGCAAAATGCAGCAGGGATTCGACGATTTGGCGCCAAAAAAAAAAAAAGAAGCCTTTTTAACCACATCAAGCACCTTTTCCATTAGAGGATACGGGCTATCTTATGAGGACACTATTGCCCGAGCCTGCGCGACGTCAACGATTTTAGCCTACTAGGACCCAATCCCGGAGACACCCGAGCCCGTCGTCAACCCTGAGACAGCTCATTTCCCCGTCAAGCCCAAAATCATAATCTCGCCCGAGGAATATCCAGATCGGTATCCTCTCAGGACCTTTGAGATGAACAGAGCCTCAATCAGGCAGCATTTCCTCGAACACATCATTGGTACCTGTCCTAGTTTCCGTGTTTTCAAGGTCTTGAATGCCTCAAGTTGGATACAGGGACTATAGCGCCGTCGTGGAGTACATGGAGGACATTCGACCAGACGTTGATTTCTCAATTAAGCCACGCTACATATTCATGTAGAGTATAGTCGCGATAAATCGGTAGCTTGACAATAAACTGATATATTCTTCTTCTGGGGGAACGAACGAACTGTAGCTATCAAGCGCAAAAAGTACACACGAGCAATAGAACGACGACGGCATGAAAAAAAAAAAAAAAAAAAAAAAAAAAAAGGTCTGATTTGAGACCACTGCTTAATATATAATACCGCGCATCTGGCTTTGTGTTGCTGGCGTGATGTGTCTTCAACGGGGATGGTAGCAGGCTCGCTGTAAGGGCGAAACTCGGAACCAGATGATTTATGAGGAATCGCCCCTAAGGGAGAGAAGCGACGAGACGCCCTGACCGCGGTTACAGGCCTTCTATGTCCGATACAAGAAGCTGCAGTTGAACGGCATAGTAGCCCACATAGAAAAAATTCGACCAGCTGTAGAAACCTTCATCAAGTGGCATACAGAAGTGTAATGCAGAGCAAAGCGGCGCAATGAAAATGATTCTAGGCAAAAGACGGTGCTTGAACACGCATAAAGAATTGATTGCGATATGATGATTCGGCACTATGGGTGCCGTGTTCTAATGATTATTGGTGTATGCTCTAAGTTGATAGTCTAAATTTCCTCGATCTTCACTGTGGCATCTCTATGTTGCGGATACAGCTCCATGTCGGGCGATCTCCACCTATGGTAGGTCCAAGATATTGCAGAGAGTAGGTCAGAAAATGAAATCACTTTGCCCCAGTCGAGAGCAGTAGAGCATAGACATGTACTTACCAACCCCATCCGGCAGGTTTAATCCACCACCACCGGCCCTTCTTGATCCTGTCTTTCTCTATCTCATCAGCATGCTCTTTCTGTAACCGCAGTGCCACTCTCTTCAGCTCGTCCAGCGCCTCGTACACTCTCTCTGTTATTTTGACGCGCGCCTCGACTTCCTGGATCTTACCCTCCTTGTACTCCTGCATTAGTGTTCCAAAATCAATTGGCTCTCCAAAGACGATTGTCAGGGGCAAGCCCAACTTGGGGAAGATGGGCGAGTCGTTGTTCGGGTACAGTCTCAGGATATCCTCCATGCCTAGATGATAAATCGGGATTACGATCGGGATCTCTGCCTCACTCATGGGCTTGCCTCCGTCTGCGATGGGTGGTCCTCCGTACTCCATCAATATCCTGCCCACGCCCCACTTGAGTCGGATGAGTTGGTCCGACTGGTTGATCTTTCCTTCTGGGAAAATGTGGACCCACCGGCCGCTCTTGAGCAGATCGATCGACTTGTCTACAGCAGGCTGATAGATGCCGTTGCCTCGAATGATCGGTACAATTTGTCCGAATCTGAAGAACGCTCCAACGGGTCTAGGGCAGTAAACAGAAAGTGTAGGGTTTAAGAAAAAGGGATCATATTGCATCTTACGCTTGTACTCTTATGAATCGTTGAATTGTGCACTCACTTATTGGGGTAACAAAGCTCTTGAGCTCCCAATGCATATCGAATGGTCTTTGTGGGGTGAAAAAAACACTTCCATGGTAACGCCCCCCACAACAGGGGGTCATCGGCACTAAAGAACAGAAACAAGATAATCCTTGTTATTTGTCTTTTCCCCGTGTTTCTGTCCCGTTATGACCAAATAGTCGATTCCGATCTTGTAAAGTGCGCAGGCTTTGTGTCTCTCGCTCAAGACTTACGTCGAGGCATGGTTGGTAACTATGGACACAAAAAGGAGAAAAAAATTAGAGGGAATGTACAGACCAGATCATCATAGTGATCGCATCCTCTTCATGTACATTTGAGCTTGCTTTACTTACTTGTGAGGATCGGTCTTGTCCGGTGAGGATCGTAAAGGACTTTGAGGAATGGGTTCATGTTGTAAACTCCAGTGTAGGCGCCGAATGTCATAAATGTCTTGCTTACTGCTGCTACTCCACACATCACCATGGTGCTTTTCTCGCAAAAAAAAAGAAAAAGAAAAAAAAAGAAAAAGAAAAAAAAAGAAAAAGAAAAAAAAAGAAAGAGCGAGAATAATAGTCAGTCCATCGTTCTTCTCAAAAAGTCATATCGCACGAAACGGCGGCTAGGATAGTGTGTACCATACCTCGCGACATTCCACCATCCCTTTTCCGGCGGATTGTAAATCTGATAAAAATCATGAATATGATCCACATTGGTGCGTGGATAGGCGAGAAGAATGCTGGACGGATCGGCCCTGAAACGGGGTGCCCACTTCAGATCTGGATTATGTTCAGGTGAAGGCACGAAGGGGAGATGCGGCAGGGGATTCTGCTCTAGCCTTGGTGATGAAGACGTTGCTGTTGCTGAGGATTGTGACGATATATGGTCCCTGGCACCTGCATTGTCGCTAGTGCCTAGTTTTGAGGTCGCAGTGCTGTCGTCAGCTCCGGTGGCAGGCCATTGTGTCGGAAAGGGCGTTGATAGTGCCTTGGCAGGGACGGGCGCTGGTCTGACAGAGATAGAATTTCTGTCGTCGTTGTCGTCCTGAGGAACGTCTGTGGGACTTGGGGTAGAAGGGGCTCGTGTGAAGAATCCTCCCATCGTTCGAGGTCGAGGTCAAGAAAGATTACCAAAAGGAAAGGGAGAGAGAAGAGATGGAGAAGAAGAGACGATGCGACGATGTAGGCTATGGTCCCCAGCAGCAGCAGGCCAGCACAAATAAATAGCACACAACAAACGAGGGCCCAGGGACCAGGCGGGGGCAGGAAGGAGGCAGGAGGGACAGAAGAAAAACAGACGACGATAGTTTTCGTCATGGCTCTCCTTCGGATCCTCTCTTTTATTTTTGTCCGTGCCCAAATGATATCCCGCAGTCACGGCACCCTCATTTTGGTGGCAACGAATCAAGGCCAATCGGCGGGAGGATGCGCTCAACTTCTCCTCCTGGGGATACTTTTAGGGCATTTCAATACAAGGGGAGAGGGGTAAACGGGCAAGGAAAGGAATCCGGAGTATACCGATTCTCTGTTGCAGGGATAGTCTAAGCACCAAAACTATTAGGGTATCCAGGGCGATCAGCGAGATCAGGGCGAGTAATTGTGCATAGAAGTGGATATGAAACAGGCGTGCATTTGTTGCATAGTGCCCTGCGGCAGTGATGTGTGAAAGATAACGACTGTGATGGTCTCATAGTTTGAGAGAAGAACTGGTGCCTGTGTGTGCGCATCCAGCCTGGCACCGGATTTCATCAATATGAGCGGTGGCAGTCACGGTCCAAGCTGAAGGGCAGTTGTCTTCTGCTCTTCGACCCACTCTTGATCACTCGTTCATCGAACCACCTCGGACAAGAACTCGCCTTCAGAGGACAGGAGCACCACTGCTACCATTGATACAACGACAGCAGCTCGGACAACGCATTCAGCCTGATTCACCATACTGCCATGACGGACTCAACAACACCATCCAATCACAGCCCAGAATCATCACCAACAATCTTAAAAGCCGATTTTTCCATCACACTCCAGTCCGAAAGTACAGCAACCCTAAACGCGACCTTCCAGCGTCTCATGGATACCATTCACGCGACTTCAGGTCTCTCGATTCGGGGGCCCATTCGTCTGCCCAAGGCGAACAAGATCCATTCCCGCAGAGTCGATATCAAATCCATTCAGGAGAAGCAATTACGCGCTATTGCAGATCAGGCAAGGGTGGAACTGGCGGAGTATACGGGAGAGCAGAGGATACAGGACAATGGCGTTGTTGTTGTCTTTGATATCGAGTAGATTTGAGGGAGCATATCTTTCGAACAGTCAATGTGTCGCGTAGAACGGATGCTCAACTCTAGAAACGCCAGAAAGCAAGAAAATGGCCAGACAACAGGAGAAGAAAGCTTCAACCAGTATACCCCTGCTCTCTATTCCCTGCTGCCCAGACGTCCTCATGATCCCACCAGCCGTCCCGATTTGATTTGTCGCCCCCAGCTTACTGTCCAAACCCGCTGTCTGCTGCATGAGGATCATGACTAGGTATACCTCCACAATAAAGAAAAAAAATGGCGGGAATATTGCTGTGTTCTAACGTAATAATCGATCGTCATGGCAAGATGAGCATGGGGACATAATATAACCCGAGGCGAAGTCGAGGTCAGTTAGCCTTTTATTTTCAGGAGGACAGTTTACAAAAAAGGGGGTCGGGCAAGGGGAGAGAAAAATAGGAGATTGGCGAAAAGGGGCCCCCTGGGGGTCACCAGGGCATTGCACTATTGACCAATGACGACATGAAGTGGGGCGAGAGCACGATGTTCCGCATTGGGCAATCCAGGCGGTGGCAATGATTGCCGGCCTTTGAAGGAGGACGACATCAGTGGGGAGCAGCAAGTGTGCAATAGGTGATTCCTGACAAGGCGACAAGTACTGCCTGGGCACTGCAATCGACATAGACCGAACCTACACGCTCCGGTCAAAAGGCTCGACAATTCAAGACTACTGGATCTCTCCTAGATGCACCATGGTTGAGCTCACTCAAGCGCAGGCCATCGGCTGTGGGTCTGGACGGCGAATAGCGTGATGCCATGATCCGCCCTTTCGACTGCAGTAGCCGTCCTTCCTGCGGCAAAGCAGACTGACACGCTGCCACACACATGGGAGTCTCCTTCGAATGCTCTTTACCCCTATTCCGACTGTAGTCTGCAGCACGTATTGACTTTCGTAAACAGATACAAACATCCATGCACAAACAACCATGACCAGAAGCACACTGAGATCTCATTCGCTCAGCCAACAGCTATGTAGCAGAAGACAGGGGTATTGCAACGCACTGCAACCCAACGGAGGAAGAGGGGGCGTGGAGGAGAATGAGGCTATAATCATCTTCTCCTTCCAGGCTGACATCGCCTTCCTCTCTTTCTCACTCTTTCCTTTCCTTCCTAAACTTCGACTTTTCACCTCTAAACACGCATCAATTACACTCGCCCTAACACGCTGTGCGAGGATTCAACAACCTTTTCCTCGAGCCTTTTCTCTATAGCTTAGTCCTGACGCCCTTTGCGCACACTTCAGACGCTCCCTCTTCTCATGGTCACATCCCCAATCCTTTTCAGCAGCCTTGACGCCAACGTCCCCCCTTTTTATCATAAAATATAGTCCACCCAACAAAGTCGGTGAGAAAAGAAAAAAAAATGGCAATGGCAGCAGGATACCCTCAATCGCCTCCTCCGCGCAGCACTTCACCACGACTTCAGCAACAGCCCTCGCAAATGAACTTCGGCACTTTTGCGAACCATGTGATGTCGCTCTTGGAGAATGGCAAGTTCATTACTCATATCGGTTTTCGTTCCTGCTTGAACGCGACTGGACTCTCGAGCAGGTACTGGACGCGAGAATGTGGAGACCTGACCATTCGTTTGGTTTAAATGCGCTAATTAGGCAAGACTTTCACTTTCTCACCCACAACCAAGCGGCGTATCTCCAAAAACATGATCTCGGAGCCCAAGAATTTTGAACATCTGATCCATACCGAGACCGAGGCAGAAGCAGAGCTGATTTTCAAAGAATGGATCCGAAATCCCAGTGCTGGAAAACTACCAGGTGAGTCAAGAGAAAGACTGATTATATGCACATGTATATGGAAAAAGTAGGGGGCTCTGTCTAACGCGCGTTGGTCGTTGGTGTTGCTTTCCCTCCTTTCGAGTTCCTTCAAAAGTGTCCCAGCTCAAGTTTGATCTTGTACGACAGGAGGATTCGGCGACGTTTGCCACTCCTCCCGAGACCCTCAAGGGCCCTTCCTTCCACGCGAAACTCGCTAATAACGATGTCCATAAGCGCGATGCCTCTTATGCAACCTTTATCATTGCCGACAATGATGATTCAGAGGGTAATGCCGATGGGATACCTGGCGACTGGGAGGACTTTGAGCGATCTACGATTCCCTCGCTGGGAACTGTCGAACAATCGTCTTCGACCAAAGTCTTTTTTGAAAGCTATTACCATCGCTTGCTGACCAACCCTTCAGGCCGCTCTCGACGCCGACTGCAGCTGGAACGCCAGCTCGAGTCCATGGGAATATCAGAGTCTGAAAAAGCTGTGAAGCGTCAAGAGTGGATGGCAAATGAGACAGAATACATGCGATTGATGCGCGAAAAGATTTCGGTAAACTCATTTCTTATTCTCAAAGCAATCGGCCACGGCGCCTTTGGCGTTGTCAAGCTGGTTCAGGAGAAGGACACGGGTCTGTACTTTGCGATGAAAGTCATGCGCAAGGCCGACATGTTGAAGAAAGGTCAGGAAGGACATGTCCGAGCGGAGCGCGACCTCATGACGGCTGCTTCCGAGTCGGCGGTGTGGATTGTTAAGCTGATCTATTCCTTCCAGGATGCAGACCATCTGTATTTGGTTATGGAGTATATGTCTGGAGGGGATTTGTTGAACTTGCTGATTGAGAAGGATATCTTTGAGGAGGATTTTGCAAAGTTTTATGTCGCAGAGATGGTTCTTTGCATCGAGGAAGCGCACAAACTGGGATATATTCATCGCGACATTAAGGTAACAATATGCAGGACACCTCTCACTGTAGGAATCCTTTCTTTGGGTGCCTGTACTAAACACGTCTTTCTATCACGCGTTGACACCAATCTTTTTAGCCTGATAACTTCTTGTTCAACAAGGAAGGACATATCAAGCTATCTGATTTCGGACTCGCGACCGATTTCCATTGGGCGCACGACACAGCCTACTACGAGTCTCAACGACGTGCTCTCCTGCGCAAGACCGGTATTGATATCGAGAATACGGACACACTCAGGCCACGTAAAAAGCCGGGCAACCCAAAGGCGGCCTTGGCTTGGAACCTGGATGATGAGGATTACGCCCAATCAATAGGCCGCCCACCACCCAACCAGAGCATCCTCACTTGGCGCGATCGTAACAGGAAAAAGATGGCATTCTCGGTTGTTGGCACCAACAATTACATGGCACCAGAGGTTCTTCGAGGTGCAGGATACGACCGCGGATGCGACTGGTGGAGCTTAGGGGTACGAAAACCATCTTTTATGAAATACTTATTTCGCATCTGAACCCGACTTCCAGGACGTTGCATTGACGCTTATATTTGTATGTTGGTTTCCTTTTAGGTTATCATGTTCGAGATGCTGTACGGATATCCACCTTTTATCTCCAAATCCCGTCATACGACCCGTCTCAAAATTATTAATTGGCGCCAAACTCTCAAGTTCCCTGCAAAGCCTAAGGTCTCTCGCGAAGTCCAAGATTTGATCGAGAAACTGATCTGCGAGAAGGAATTCCGCCTCGGTCGTAGCCCGCCTGTACAGAATGTGAATAAGCGCTGGTCGACCGTGTCTCCCCATTTGATGCAACAACAACAACAACAGCTGAACCATAGTCTAAACAGCCAGGGACTGGGCGATGCTTCCGAGATCAAGAGCCACCCGTGGTTCCATGGGATCGATTGGGCTAACCTGAGATCGCAGCAGCCACCGTTCAGACCAGCCTTGAAGGATCCAGCGGATACACGGTACTTTGATGAGATGGTGGATGACAACCCCATGGCCGCACCGGAGGGCGAGGAGAGAATCATCCGAGATCCGCTTTTGGGCAACAAGAATGAGGGACGGCGGTTGCTGGATATGCGCAAGAAGCTGGCATTCGCGGGATATACCTTCCGGGGATTCCATGCTCCCGGTGGCAAGAAGAACAAGGATGCGGATCCATTGCATGGGCTCAAAATCCATCCCAATGCGTGGGGTATGGGCGCGACGGACTCTGTACGCCTGAGGAGTATGAGTCTGTAGACGTTATCATTTATTTCCATTTTTTGTAATACATTATTTGCACTCCATGTGTCTTTGGCCCTCAGGGACTACCTCAGTCTCGAACATGCGCGAGAGATACCAAAACTTCTGGTTTTGGGAAATCGATTTTTTTGGTGGCAACATTTGGTGGCTTCATTGGCTGGCGGTAAACACAACTCTTCGCCCTTGCTCTTCAGCTGTGCAACATTGCACACCTACACCTTCGGCATCTCTACATAGAGTCATTGGACGAGTACACCAGCACGTCAGGAGCACAGCAAGCGCAATATAGATTTAAGCAGGAGCAACCATGGCAGCAGTAACATCAGGATCGGCTGCTTCTCTTTTGACACAATCGCTCAAATCGAAGTGCAGGTTCTCGCTAAGATCAACTTCCTGCCTACAACTGGCTCCTTTGCGTCTCCTGCCAACCATGCCATCAGTAGCACCCACAGCTCTATCAGGACATGGAGTTCACACGACAGCTCTACGGGGAAGGCAGCCCCCAAACTGCATTTCTTATTCTCAGCAACATAACTCATCATATATCATTCGCCCCTCATCCGTCCTTGTAAGCAGTCGTCGGAGCATGAGCGGCGTCAGCAAACCAGGAAATAGCGACCAAACCTCAGGCAACAATTACGGCCCAAAGAGCACATTCGTCACAGGTTACAGCTGGGACGCAGTAAAAAAGCCAGCTGCATCATCTTTGGAGGCATCCTCGGCATCGACTTCGACTTTATCTATTGGAGGGGCTTCAACAAGAGCGACAATTGTGCCCGTCAACATGGCAAGAACATGGGATATTCCAAAGGATCGGACTGCAAGCGACCAGGAGGACAAGGAGAACAGCCAGTCCAATATTCAAATGAATCTTAAGAAGCTTGAAGCGATATCAAAAGGTGTGCGACGCAGATCAGGACAAGAGGCATGAGACGTAGCTGTAGTAGCACATCCTAAGAAGTACACGACATTGACCATCACCTTCTGTTTCATTTTTCCTCGCATTTAGTCACAAAAAAGAAACTGGCGTACTCGCCCTACATTCTGATTTCTCAACTCCCCTCAGCCGTTATGCCAGACGACATCAAACGCATGGCGATCTCAGAAGGAAGCATTACTGATATCATCTACCATCGGAATCAGTTCATGGAGTTCCAGAACCGCGCAACGGTCGTCTTTCGCTCTGCGACGGATGCTGTTGAGTTTATTGCGCAAAAGTATGGCAAGTTCTTAGGTGGACATAAACTCAACATGAACGTGGTAAGCATATACTCATATGGCGTGCCCTCGATGATCTGCTGTAGTGCTGAAGCCGACAACATCACCTAGTTAGCAAGTTATTACGCAATTTATTGACAACACTATCTTCCCAATAGCTGGATCCATATAACCCTCGGGACAAGCGCTTTATCCCACCACAGTTGTCGCCGGAACCTCTCTCAGGGCTGCTAGTTCTTGTCTCTGGGCTTCCGGCTGCATCACGTCCGGATAATCTGCGAACAGAATTCCGTCGGTTCCAGCTGATGGACACGACTGAGGCTGCAATCATCCCTGTTCCCTCAAGGCGAATGTCATCGACCTGCCAGTACCTGATTCGACTATCGAGTCGATCCGAGGCCTATCGGTTCGTGAGGACATATCATAAGACATATTTCCAGCAGCAGGAATTTAGAAGGAGGTGCCCCATCCGAGCGACTGTGATTTATTAAATGGTTCACTCTTCGATAGAGACATAGAATAAACGATATAGAGAAAATCCACTACGAACGTTATCTGCTGTACCCACTTTTGAGTGTTTCCTAAGTTTAGGTCGTAGACTAGCTATACAAGCGTCTAGATATCTAATGTCGCGACTGCATAAAAATCCGTTATTGGAACCCTATCAAAAGAATGTGAGCTGGGCATGTATGCACTACGTTTAGTTAGGGTTCTGTCCTAGAATAACTTACAATCTAGTTCCATTCCTCTAGAAGCACCCGCGTGAGACAGCACAGGCCAAAAAAAGGCCTTCAAGGCGTACTTAATCGAAGCGGGTCCATGTAAACCGAGCCCGCGAGAGAAGAGAAAAAAAAAAAAAGGCACGTAGGAGTTCATATCGCGTGCGTTTTATTCAAGGTTAACCGAGCATTGTGGTCTTTATGATCTTCGTTATCGTCGCCATGGTCCTTCCTTAGCTTGATGTGGACACGGAAAACGAAAGCTATTTTAAACCTCATTCGGCCTCATACAGTCTAACAAATGAACCAGAGAACCGCACCCGAGGAAGGATGGGTAAGCGGTCGTAACGTAGTCTATTTGCAGCTCGTAAAAAGGAGTTCAATTAACCTCAGCTGAGAGGGGCGAATGCGGGGTCATAGGCAATGAATGTATTGAGCGATGAAGAAGCCAAGGGGAGCTCGAGAAACGCTATTGCGAATTATCGAGGGGAAGGAACAAAGATGCACAAGGACGCGCTCTTCAATAGGCAGCTCTATGATTAGCTGCGTATAGTGTTTATACAGAGAGCGCGGAACCTGGGCCTCGGGTTCGACTTTACATCACCCAAAGATAGCACGGTCATTGCAATCCGTATGGACACCTGGGGTCCTTGGTTCTCGTTTCGTGTATAGAAAGATACCGTCCGAGAGGTCCTCTTTCAGTGTCATCGTCCGTATAAATACGCCGAGTAGTAATGCAGCCCTCGTCTCTTTCCCTTTTATTCTAAACTTCTCCTAGTCGAACCTATTTTTCAGCACTTACTTCCTTTGAGAACCGCTTCTCGTCTTCCATTAACCTCCAATTTTTCGCCAAGTTCAAGAAAAGACATATCTTTCATACTACCTAATCATGAAGTTCACAACCACCCTTCTCATTGCCACTACGACTCTGGCGGCCTATGTCAACGCAGACATGATTCAGGTACAGCCAGAATGACTCCACTTTCCTGACCATCCACCACTCAGCCTCATGCCCATCCTTTCATCATCGCCATGCTAATAATCAAATATACCGGTGTACAAATCTGACTAGATCAATAACCCCACAGCCGGCACGGTCTGGACGGCGGGCGTCTCCAACTTTGTGGGATGGACCGGTAACTGTGCATCGATGGGCGAGCCTGCCAAGAACGTCACCGTAATTCTCAATACCGGACCATCTGATGCGGTGCGGTACGTCGCGACGTTGGGCACTCTGGACTGCTCCGGATCTAGTACGCGCACAGACCTCACGGTGCCTCTGAGCGTCCCCACAGGAACGTACTCGATTGTCGTCCGCACTGATCCCCAGTTGAGCTACACTAATATGTTCACGATTAACAACCCCTCCAGTCCTGAAGCCGGTACATCGACAGCGCCTTCTTCGGCAGCTGCTCCACCAGCCGCTGACGGCTCTGGATCGGCCCCTGCGCCCACGGCAGCTTCGGCAGTTGCTCATAATGGTGGAGAGAACGTGAAGGCGAATGCGATGGCTGTTGGGCTGGGAGCTGTTGTATTGGCTGCATCTCAGCTATTGATGTAGACAATAGGAAAACACGTCTATATACAATTCATCTACTAGCAGCTCATTGCAACCATCCTATAAACCACATGGCGTTCGACCAAAGACGAAAATCGCAATGTTGAGAAATGCGTTATGCGCTGTATGACATATCACTGTCCGGATATGATTTTTTTTTTTTGTCTGTGGGCGTCCCTTTGTGATAGAGCTAAAGAGAGTGAAGAGCTGCAGATGTGTTCCAAGGGAGTGTATTGTAGTTAATAGATGGGCGCTATCTATGATTAGCACAGCATTCTGTTGTTCGCAGGGGCACAAGGCCCAGGCGTTTTTCCATTTCCAGCAGGCAAACCTGACGAGCCAATGGGGGAGGAATATCTGCGCTCTTCAAGAAACTGAGTGTGTGCGCAGTCGTGCTTTGACTTTCCATGAAGGGGAAATGGGCGGGCCCGCTGTATAGAGCGTTCTAAATATGGGTTTCCATTGAGTGTAATCCCTCCTTTCGTCAAAAACGATTTAGCCCGATCCGATCCATTCAACGTTATGGGTGCATTGATTACCCAAGGGTCAGGTCTGGATACATACCGATCCGATCCATGTTGATGGAGGAGCAATGGGAAAACGGCGTTGACCGTATCTTAATTTCAGTATTAAGATCATGGCCAAGCAAAATTGTGGTCGCGAGTGCAATTGGGGTGCTGCTGCGAAGAGGACGTACATTCTATGAACAAGAACACGTTTTTTGCCAAGAAAGCATGACAAAGAGGAAAGAGCAGTAGGACGTGGCACGTTAATCGAATTTATTTCTATGCATGCATAGCAACAAAAATCAGGTTTACATGGCAAGTGAACATTGTTGTCACTTAGACAATGGCACTGGGTTCGAGGGCAACGTGAGGGGGGATAAGGTTGAAGGTGATCGTCCCCATCCCCATAAACAACAAATGGGCCAAGACAATCCTTCATTTCACATGGCGTGATACGGCCGTGGACGCAGAGACAAAAAAGACCAGGGGGCCAAGAAGACAATGGAGCACGGTGGACAGGCGGGCGTGGACACTTGGATGTGTAGATGTCGATGGCGTGGTTTTAGTGGAGCATAGCGTCCTACTTGAAAAGATCGTCCTGGCTCCCGGGTTGCCTTTGATGGGGCAATTTAGGCTGCGCGCGGGGAGGGTGGGATGAGGTTTTCTGCCGTGGCTTTGTCTCATTGTTCCAATTGAGTAAGTCTAACCAATTGCATATGATTTCTTCAACAAAGTAAGGCCATATAAATCGAACCCCTGGTAGCTTCTCTCCCTCTCCTCACACCTCTTCTTTTCTCATCAAGACAAGTCGATTCCTTATTTCTTCATCCACTCCTCATAACACAGTAACTTCAAGGCGACATCACTCTCACCATGGCCGACGCTGTCATCGACACCCTCGACATCGCCATCCTCGGTGCTGTCCTCGTGGGCTCTGGTATCTACTGGTTCAAGGACAAGCTGCTGGGTTCAGGCACAAAGGCCGCCACCAAGCAGCCCCTCGTACCAATGCAGAAGCCCAATGCCCCCGCCCTCAAGATCAACAAGGTCGCTAAGAGGACCCGCGACTTTGTTCAGAAGATGAAAGAAACGGTAGGCGCAAACACCCTGCTCTGATCTGCACCTTTCCTTATCATGTCAATTGTCTATTTTTGTTGTCATTGAACAGTTTGGTGAATGAATGAATATCAGCAATTGCAATTGGTACCTTTTCCCTGTCGGTTCTGGCTTGCTCTGCCCGCAACCATGAAGGTTTTTTCTATGTGGTCGAGAAGAGAAGAGCTACCCGAGAGCCTTGATCCCTTCTCTCTTACCTACCCGATGCAGCCGACCGACCGACCCGAGAGGAAGTAAAACCTTTCCAAAAACAGGAGCTGCAGCACGGGACTCATTCCCAGGATGGTTCTTCTATTATCATGATACTCCCTTGTTGGTGGCACAGCCCACCTTGCCATTGGTCATGTTGCTATCATATCGTTTTGTGATAGCCGTTCGTCTTACGCATCCACTCGGCTCAGATAGAAATGCAGCTGATCGATTGACGTTTTACTGGTTTTCGCAATCATTCTACTGTATCACCATACGGCTCTGATCATCCCATTGTCTTCAGTTGTCCTCCCTATCCGCATGATCTTCGCGCAAGGCTAACACTATCTTCGTGTTTAATTGTTTACGACAATAGGACAAGACCATCATCTTCTTCTATGGATCGCAAACTGGAACCGCCGAAGATTACGCTGCCCGTTTGGCCAAGGAGGGAACCCAGCGTTACAACTTCAAGACCATGACCGCCGACTTGGAAGATTACGATATGAACCTCTTGGATACATTGCCCTCGGATCACCTCGCCGTCTTTGTCCTTGCCACCTACGGTGAGGGTGAGCCGACGGATAACGCTGTTGAATTTTGGGAGCACATGGTTGCTGGTGAGGACCTCCCCGAGTTTTCGGTCGGTGACTATGAAGATGCGGAGAAGCCCCTTTCGAACCTGCACTTTGTCATGTTTGGACTCGGTAACAAGACCTATGAACACTACAACTCTGTTTGCAGACGCGTCGATGAGAAGCTTCAAGCGCTTGGTGCCACCCGCATCGGCGAGCGCGGTGAGGGTGATGATGACGGTTCGCTGGAGGAAGACTTCCTGAGCTGGAAGGACGACATGTGGAAGGCTGTTTGCGATTTCATGGGCATCGACTTCTTGGCTGGCAACAGTGGACCTCGTCAAGCGACATACAAGATCCAGGAGCACTCTACTGAGGAAATCGAGGGTCTGAAGAAGATTTACTACGGCGAACACCAGGAGCCCAAGTTCATGCTCGGCTCGTAAGTCAATGGTTCCTAGTCGCACTTCGCCCTTTATTTCATGTTGCTGATGACCACTGTGATGGATACTAACCGTTCGGTTTTTATGGCTTTTCTCGACGTCTTCTATAGTCGTCCTACCTATGACTCCAAGAACCCTTACTCTGCACCTGTTTCAGTCTCTCGTGAATTATTCACTACCGATGCTGACCGTCATTGCTTGCACATGGAGATCGATATTTCTGGATCTGGCATCACCTACCAGGCTGGCGACCACATCGCAATTTGGCCGGTGAATGCCCAGCATGAGGTTGAAAAGTTGGCCAAGGTCCTTGGTTTGACCGAAAAGCTCGATACCGTCCTTACTGTTTCCAACACTGATCCTGCCTCGACCAAACTGCCCTTCCCGGTTCCCACGACCTATCGCACGATCCTGCGTAACTACGTTGACATTACTGCCCCACCCTCGCGTGCTTTCATTGGCCAGTTGACACCCTTTGCTCCTTCTGAGGAGGCGGCCAAGACGTTTGCTCATTGGGGTCAAGACAAGGAAGCCTTCCGTATCAACGTTGCTGATGCACGTCGCAGCTTGGGCACTGTTCTGGAAAAGATTTTGGGCCCTGGTCAAACCCTAGAGGCTCCTTTCGATTTGATTATCGAGTCCACCCCTCGTCTTCAGGCCCGCTACTATTCGATCTCATCCTCCGCCAAGGCCTATCCTACCTCGATCCACTTGACTGCCGTTGTCCTGGACTACAAGCCTGTGGTCGCGCCCGATGAGATCGTCTATGGTTTGGCCACTAACTTTTTGCACAACTGCCACGGCCACATCAACAGGGCTGGAGTGATCGAGCCCAAGTATGAGATTTCCGGACCCAGAGGAATACATTTGGTGGGCGACTATGGCGTCAAGGTGCCCATCCACGTCCGTCATTCCAACTTCAAGCTGCCCCGTAACTCTGCTTTGCCCATTGTGATGGTTGGTCCAGGAACCGGTGTTGCGCCTTTCCGTGGATTCGTTCAGGATCGCGCTCAGGACGTGAAGAACGGCAAGAAGGTTGGCGCGACAGTCTTGTTCTTTGGATGCCGCCGCGAGGACGAGGATTATTTGTACAAGGATGAGTGGCCTGAGCTGATGAAGGACATCGAGGGCGCTCAGATCATCACGGCCTTGTCCCGCCAGCCCGGTGTTCCCAAGACCTATGTCCAACATCGCATGGATGAGTACAAGGAACTGATCTGGGACCTGATCCACAAGAAGGGCGGATACTTCTACGTGTGCGGAGACGCCAAGAACATGGCGCGTGAGGTCAACCAGAAGGTGATTGAAATTGCCATGACATGCGGCGAGATGTCGGAAGAGAAGGCCACAGCCTATGTCAAGGAATTGCGCGGCCGCGGCCGTTATGAGGAAGATGTCTGGTCATAAAGGAAAGGACCTGGAGACATTTGCACCACCATCATAAGTACATACATAGAGCGCATGAATAAAAAAAAAAATACAATCTTTTAAATATACACTTGACACCTTTTGGCCGGGATGCTCGCCAGAAGGGTCTATCCGGATGACGCCCCTGAGCCGACCCGGCGGCCAGAGACAGCCGATTCGAAGGTACCTTCATAAGCCACAGATTGCCACAGGCACGCATGGCCTGCCCACACGAACAAGCACCGGGGCACACACACCGAAACGGAGCAGGGCGACAAACAGCTTTACCACATCCAAGTCCAATGGCTATGGCCCTCGACGGCATGCAGCAGCACGATCAGAAGGAGGATGTCCCTGCCAATGCGGATGATGGTCAGACGGATCTGCATCTCAGGGCCAAGAGGGCGACCCTTGTGCCGCTCATTTCCTCTGAGCTCTCGCCTGTAGCGTTGCCCGTGGCCTCGCCCACGTCGCCGACCAGTGTGTTGACGACTAGTGGGTCGTTGCTGCAGCCAGCCCCCCTTTTCAGAACCAACTCCCTCTTCCCTTCCTCCCTTTCCTCTTCTTCTTCTTCTTCTTCTTTGAACTCTTTCTTCTCCGCCGCTTCCTCATCCTCCACAAGCCTCTCCTCCCTCTCCTCAGCCTCGACTTCCCCGTCGATTAATACGCATTTCAGCAAACATATCTCGGTCCTCGAAACTGCAGCATCCAATTCTACGGCCATGACCGTTGCAAAGCTGGACCCCGCCTCAACGACCTCGGGAGGCAATGGCTTTATCTCGCCATCAGATTCGCCCCCCTCTTCAAAGGTGGACGCTTACTCCACTAGCTTCAGCAGCTCGACCACAACCAGTGCCACCACCACTACTACTACCAAGGCCGCGACCAGGACCACGTCCAACATATCTTCTATGGAGAGTAGTAAGGACGACGATGCTCGTGAGCACGCACCCGAGTTCCTCAAGAGGCCAGCCCGGAAATTGGGGCCTAAAATGAACCCCATCTACAAGGGTTTCAGGACCCTACTATGGGCGCTTTATTTCAACTTGGGAGCATCTTTGATATCAATGACCCAGGTCCTGTCCTTGCCCCTGGCTCTGATTGCGCCAGGAGTATACCACCGACACATCAACAAAACCGAGGGCCACTTTGGAGCATTCCTACTCAAGATGAACCAGCTCTTTGCGCCTTCGGATATCATCCTCACAGGCGATGAGAGCGTGAGAGGGGTCGTCAAAGTGTACAAGGGCAGGCAATTGAAGGACGGCAAAGAAGATGGAGAGAACAAGACGACGAAATACGGCAAGGACGAGACATTGTTAAACTTGCCGGATCGCTTGGTGCTGATCTCGAACCACCAGGTAAGCAGGGCATCCAGTTCTTTCCTAACCCAGGACTTACCCAGCCTTTTCTGTGTATTGCACGTGGGAAGGGGCAAAGCAGAAAGCGTCGTGTCTACTGCTCAAGTGACTTGTTGCTAAGTCTTGCTTTTTTTTTTTTTTTTTTTTTTTTTTTTTTTGGCGCTAATATTAATAGATCTATTCAGATTGGATGTATCTCTGGTGCTTTGCATATCTTGCAGAGAAGCACAGGGCGCTCAAGATTATTCTCCGGGGCGACCTGACCTGGATCCCTGTCTTTGGCTGGTAAGTCGGTGGAGTCTTACTTTACAAGAATATATTAATTTATCAATCTCACATGCGCACCAATTATGCTGTGCAAGACGGTGGCAATGCTTATGTTTTTTTTTTTTTTTTTTTCTGGGGAATGCCAAGAAAACTTAGTTCGTGCTGCCCTAACATGAATTATCTAATCATGCTCTCCATTGCTGCTATGTTATATTTTGATGTCTCGGTCTTTTCTTGGACGGAATGTTGCGATAACCCAACAGGGTAAGTTCCAAGCTGCTGGCTACATGAAGACGTGATCGTGAGAATCACACTACTCCTGAACAAGATTGTTGCAAAAAGGGGCGGAAGCAGCGCAGTCGTATCAGTTCCGTTACAGCGTTCTAAGCATCTATGCATCGTGTATCTTCCTTTCACTTTGTAGGGCATGCGTTTTTTCGACTTTATCCTGCTGAAGCGCAATGACTGGGCGCATGACAAGCGTGCGATTGAAGAAAACTTGGATCGTGCCAGCAAGGGAGGGCCTCTGTGGCTCGTGGTCTTCCCAGAGGGGACCGTTGTTTCCAAGGGAACGCGTAAACGATCAACCGCGTTTGCAGAGAAGGCTGGACTGGTAAGTCTGTTGTATGGGATCCAGTTTTCCTGTCAGTAGCCCCTCGTCATATCGTGTCACTAATTATTGTATGCACATGCTTTAGACGGACCATCGCCATGTGCTACTGCCCCGTACCAGTGGCCTGTTTGTGTGCATTAGCAAACTTCGGGGATCAGTCGAGTACATCTATGACGCCACCGTGGGATATTCTGGAGTTCACTATGGCGAGATTCCTCAAGAGCTGTATCCTTTGCCTGGGTTGTACGTGGACCAAGCACAGCCCAAGGAAATCAACATGCATCTGCGTCGATTTGCAATCAAGGACATTCCAGAGACAGAACCGGAATTTGTGGATTGGGTTCGTGCACGGTGGCAGGAGAAGGATGATTTGATGGAGGAGTTTTACACCACCGGAAAGTTCCCCTCCAAGCTGACATTGGAGGACATTAGTGGGTCTGAGGAATTTACAGATTCAAAGAAGGGACAGACGCAGGGACAGAGTATCAGGATTCCGTTGAAGTCGCGCAACATGCTGGATTACCTGTCGCCTTCCGCCCTCAGTGTGATTGCCTTGCCCATCGTGGCATTTGCGATCCGTTATGGGCTCCAGCACTCTTCATAGAGCTGAGAATAGGGGAGATAGATGGCAGATCGGGTTTTTGGTGTCTCCTTGTATATCGTTATCTTTTTCTTTATAATTTCTAAAGCTCATCGTAGTCGCAAGTATTTTTAACGAACATGTATTATGGCCGCAGCTCCAGACTCAAGATGCTTTTTGTCTCGTCATTGTGGATATGCATGTGCGTGGATATCTTTTTCGGAGAAAGCGCAATTGAAAGTGCAATTGGAAGAGCGACTGCAATCATGTGCAAATCGGACGAAATAACCGTGGGCACATATCATTCGGGAGCCAGGGTTCCAGGTTTCATTCTGAGGATGATCATTCCACTCATTTCATTCTTCTCGCAAGTGTTATCTAATGCCAATTGCCGAGGAATTTTGCATGGTTCTTTTATTGGAAACGAAAGAAAAGTGGCGAAAGAAGGCGCTCTCTGGGCATGGGCTGAATCGCTGGATGAATATTCTCCCCTGCACTTGCCTAGCAAGAGCACAATCGTACCGTTTGGGCAAGGCCCACTTCTCACTTTTTCTCACTTCCTCGCCTTCACCTTACCACCCAAAAGGCATTCCACTTCCTTTTGTATCTCATCGTCGTTGTTAAAGAAAAAAAACAGCGGTTTTCCAGCAGAAGAACAACGGAGAAAATGACAACGACCTTTAAGGACCTTGAAGGCGTTGTAGGTGACACGATGGAACCATGCACAGGCCCAGGCCCTGACTCAGGCTCAAACTCAGGCACAGGCACAGGCACGAACTCGAATGAAAACACAGCGCCCACTACTGCTCCAGCACAAGAATCTGATGATGCACATCAGCACTGTAGGAGACAAATTTTATTTCATCGTCATTAAATGTGGTTGCTGGGATCATTGGAATCGTAAGAATCATCGAAAACTAACACGAATCCGGCATTTTTATACAGCACATCATGTCATCTTTGTGGTCCATGGAATGGGCCGCCAGTTGGAGGAGTATGGCAATTATGAACGCAACGGTAAGGCCAAGCAGGGACGAGTGGGATAGAGAAGTGAATATCACAAGTACATCCTCCTCCTTCTCTTTTCCTCCCCCTCCCCCCTCCTCTCTAGCTTCCGGTTGCTTCCTGTTGCTGTGGGATCGAATCGCAGACTGACGTGCTCCTTGATCTTTCTTTACGCAGTCGGATATCTAGTCGAGAACATCAAGACGGTATTGCAAAGTGTCTTTCATGAACTCGAGACGGATGTCCATATCATCCCGATCGAATGGCACGCCAAATTGCACAGCCTCGTCGACGACCGCATGGCGCTTGCATCTCTGAGGACAGTGCCCAAAGGTAGGCGCGACTTCGACGCGGGTCAAGGTGAATGATCAACTAGAGATGTGTAGTGGAAACTAACATGTATGTTTTTGTAGTGCGCATGGTAATGAACGACTATCTTGCGGATATTCTCTATTGTAAGAATCATACGACAAAGATATACGCACCCGGCAGCTTCTTTTTTTTGTTTTTTTGTTGGTTATATGTATTATGAGTTCCATGGCCATTCATTCGTGAATTTGATCGTTTGCTTTGCCTAGACTTCAACGGCCACTTTGGCTCAGTCATGATCCGCATGATTGTCGACGATCTCAACGAGGCATACGAGACCTTTATGGCCAAGCATCCGGATTTCAACGGCAAGATCTCTGTATTCGCGCTGTCGCTCGGAGGTGTCGCCATGTATGATATCCTGACATGCTTAGATGACGACGACGAAGACGTCGAGTCGGAAAAAAGCAGAGATGATGAAGGCACAGCCGCGAAGAGCAAGAATGCAACATCGGACGCGGACCAAAAGGTTCCTGGACTGAAAAAAAACACGGAATACGGGGCAAACACGTCGGGGAACAAAAAGCCCAAGGTCAGGAAACAAGATCAAACAAAGTTTCGGGCGGTCGTGCCAAAGCTCAAGTTCAGACCACATTATCTATTCACGGTCGGATCGCCTGTCGGTAAGCAAGGAACATCAAGACGACGAAGGAAATGCGCCCAGCTTGAAACTGTTGGAATACACCGGAAACTCATACAATTTCACCCCTGCGGATCAAACCAATGGCAATTATCGCAACTCAATAGGTGCTGTAATGGTGATGCGCAACCTCGAGTGGGAGTCGTTCCACCCGCCAGACGATATTATCCACCACAATCTCTATCACCCGTTTGACCCGCTGGGTTACAGGATCGAGCCCCTGATCGACTCGGTCTTTGCAGGAGTTCCCGCGCTCGCCGTTACTTCCTATAATACCGTCAGCTCGCAGCAGTTGCTCTTTCCATCCATCTCCTTGCCATCGCTGCCTTCCTTACTGCCGGAATCGATTTCTTCGTTCTGGGAGAACAAAGTTCCTGCGCTGCCTAGGCCCTCGATCCCAACATTGTCCAGTCTTTCTCAGATGACCCAGTCCCTCAAGGCAGGTGGACGGTGGCTCTCTGGAAATGGAGTCGCTGCTGTTGTTGAGAGTACTGGCGGAGTAGCCACACCGGTAATGACTGCAGGCGAGGAAGGGGACGTGAGTGCACAGAGCGAGACAGCCACATCACCGGTGCCTTCAGTCGGTCGGCAGGAGGAGGTTGAGGAGACGCATGGCCATGAAGTGTTGAGTAAGGTTCAGGAGGAAGAGGATGCACTTGTTGATGTGAAGGTTTCGGCCACGGAATGCATAACCCCAGCAACTGCAACAGCTTACTTGGGCTGCAGCGATACGGCTGAGATTGCGGGATCACCCAACGTCAAGGCAACAACACCGGTCAGGAGACTTAGTCTGGGCCCTCGCAGGGTCAGCAGTCGGATTGAAGACAACCAGGATGCTATCAATGCAGCGCTACTGAACCAACAACAGCATCAAGAACGCGATGGTGCATGCGGCAGCACTTCAGAAGCACTGCCCGAAGAAGCAGTCGACGAAATGTCCAGCAAGAAGGTCAGCGATGATCCATCGCCAATGGAAATAGAGTACTACTTGGGCATGGAAACAGGTGCGACCGCTGAGGAGAAAGCACAGGGTTTGGGTGCTAAATCGGATGTTGTTCAAGAATCGATGGTGCGTCGTCCGTCAGTGTCACCTCACGAGATTGAAGCGCAAGTGGAGACTGCCAGTAAAGATGTTTCACAGCCGAAGCTGGAGGATATCCAGACTGAAGAAGAAGAAGAGGACCCTGCGGCGACGGCGAACAAAAGACGAACGGCAGTGCATGTGGAAGGTCGACGGACTTGTGTCCCGTACAGAATCGACTATGTCCTTCAGGAGACGACTGTCGATCAGTACACAAACGAGTACCTGTTGGGCATGCGGAGTCATTTCCGGTATTGGGGCAACAGGTAAACTAAAACCACGATGCTTGGTCGCTTGCAAGAAAAATAGAAAAAAAGAGCACAAGGGAACTCTGTCCCGGTACTAATTCCTTGCGTTCTCATGCAAACTCTGATCAAATAACAGGGATGTTGCATACCATATCCTCCGAACGATGCTTCAATCAAAAGATACCTTGCCTCACGACACCATTTTGCATGCCAAACTGGACATGCCTGTCCCAGTGACGGCTCCAAAGGGTGCGAGGGAGGCTGCAGAGGCTAAAGCCAAGGCCATGGCGGCTTCGGCTCGATCGCGCCAATCTGTCACAGAAGCCAGCCACGAGATCAAGAAACAAAACCGCAAATCATTCACGTTTTCATTCTTTGGTGCATACGAGAGCTCGTCCTCTGGAGATCTGCAGCGGGATCGCGAGCAACAAGAAATTCAGCGTCGACAGGAGAGGGAGGAGGCGGAGGCGGAGGCGGATGTGGATGACGACTTGGCCATAATGGATGAAGAAGGCGAGTTGTTTGGGTATAGGTACTCAGATTTGGATATGAACAGTAAGGCGAACGTAGGCTTTACGACTGCTGCATCGATGGGTTCGAGTAGTCGGGCTCGATCTTCGTTCATCGCAGGATATGATCCTGAGGAGCAGAGTCGCGTGCCTCGGGTTGGTGGTAATAATAAGAGAAGGATCAGCACGTATGCGGGGAAGGAGAAGGAGGGGTCATCAGGAATTGCTGCGACGTTGGCGCAAGAGATGTCTGTATCCGCTGAAGAGGGTAGTACTAGCACCTGCACTGGTAGTGGCAGTAGCAGCAGTGTCCCGATCCCAGAACTGACCCGGCCCGCGAAGCTGCATCATCGGTCTTCCCGCATCGAGGACAAGTAGTGGACCATGGATGGAGTACGTCTCTAATTGTTCTTTGAACATGCAATAAAGTTATCGAGAAGAACCTTAAACGCATTTGCTAATGCACGGGCTTAAATATCATGCGGGAGTAATAGGGGGACGCGTTCTACTTGGTGCTATGTAGGTTGTGCAACTCCATGGAAAGAGAGTGGCACAATGCAGAAAGTAGACACATCTTTTTTCAGCTTACCGGAGCACTTGGCTTCATATCAGCCCTCAGGGGTGGAAACATGACGTCTGATCGCCGGGAATAAAATATTAAGCAACGTGTTCAGGGGAGAGAGACAGCATGTGGGTCTCTCATCATGCAGAAGAATGTTAGGCAAAAGCCGTTGGAAAAAAACAAGGAAGCAAGGAGGGAAAGAAAGAAGGAAGGAAGGAAGGTAGGAAGGAAGGAAGGAAAGAGGGTGCACAGAGCTTGCAGGACATGCAAAAACCTTTCGGTCCCATTTCATCGACGGTCTCTTCGAAGGACCGACTCCCGTCATTGTGTACCCTTATCTACGACATATGCACTCCTGCTATCGTCTCTTTTTATGTAGTTTCTCTCCTTTGTCCCTCCGTGATGTTTTTCCTGTACCACGGCTGTATCCCTGAATAGAAATCGCATCCATTTTTCCCGCCGTTGTGCACCGGGTCAATTCAGCTCTGCATTCATGCAACCATGCAACCATGCAACCATGCAACCATGCAACCACAAAAAGGCAAAGCTGCTACGCCATTCGCCCTCTTCATATGCAAGCGCATATCTCCTCGCTTCTACCCCTTCCCTCCGCCGCTCTGTATATCTACCGCATCCCCAAAGGAACATCCCTTTGCGGCTGATGCCTCACTCTGCTGGTTGATTCTGCCGTCTTTTGTCCCTTCCTTCTCCCCATGCTTCTTTCTTTCCTTCTTTCCTTCTTTCTTTTCTTTTTTTTGTGTCTTCTTTCCCACGTTTTCTTTCTTCTCACACTCCACGACCATGCTCACCCAGTGAACTGATACATCCAAAAAAGGAAACACTTGTACATGTATTCATCCACAAACACCCCCTCTGTCTCTCCTTCTGCTTCCCCTTCCAGCTCCTCCAACAGCCTACATTCCTCTCCTCGCAACCCCCAGCATCCATTTAACGCCACCGACTCTTGCTACTCGTCCTCTATAGCCACAACCATGAACGCTTCAACCGTGTACGACTTTTCGAACCTCTGTCTGAGCCCACTCCACAGTTGGTCGACTTCAACGTTCATCGACCCACAACCGAGCCCTATGCTCCTTCTCAAAGACCCGGTTGTCGACCGCGAGCTACGGTGGATCGCTCGCAAGTTGATTCGGAGACAGCGCTTTGCGCATGAAACCGCAGCAGCGGAGGATACTGTCGCCCTGCCGGGATTGTATGTCATCTTACCCAGGAACAGCACCGCCATCAAAAAGAACAGGAGCAGAAGTGGGAGCCATGGCGGCAGTGTATGTGCAATCGACCCCGCGGAGCAGGATTTTTGTGTGCACTTCCTGTGTGACTATGGTGCTCCTCAAGATCAGACTATCAGATTGCATGTCTGCAAAGATTTCAGCTGCACAGATGATGCCGATACCGAGGGAGAGGGTCAAGATGGTCTCCGACTTTACGACTTTGACAACTTTCTCCTACACCACACCATCACGATGCTGAGTCTTTTACGCGTGCTTCAGGAGAATGATGACCCGAATGTCTCAGGAACGTCTCTCGCGAGCCCTGCTATGGCAGGGAGGATCAAAACGGCGATTCGGTTTCTGGCCACAAGAGCGTACGAGACTCTGCTGAATTTCCGCGACCATCCTTCGGCACATGAGGACGATCTGAACGAATTCGAGGCATTAATCCCATCGTTAAAGCAAAGTGATTTCATGGATCCGGCAGAAGCGGTTGCGTACGTTAGTGGGAATGTGCATGGGACCCTGGGCGATGTTGAGTCTACTCAGGAGAACAGCTGGGTTCTTTTTCGAATGAGCGCCTACACAGGCGTGGAAGACGATGAGGCGACGTCAATGCTGTGGGTATGTCAAGCACATCAGGAAATGTTTCGTGATGCTCCCAGAACAGAGCGACTCGCACGGTTTGTGGAGGAACACCACGGGACATGGATTCCGGTCAAGAAGCAGCTGCGGATTCAGATGGAATCGCGATCGGACGCGCGTTTGCTGTACGAGATCCTAGACGAATACAGAGGTGTGCTCGCGATGGAAATAGGGCTTTTGTGGCAAAAGAACGAGGGCGACAACAAGGTGACCGACGAAGATTTGTGGGAGCTGTGCATTACTGTACACAAACTGGACCTTCGAGAGCTGACGGTGGATTGCGGCGCTGGAGGCGATGGCCGTGGTGGTGAAAGTGGCCTTGATGCGGATGATGAGGCCAAGCCGAGCTTCCGACCATTGCTTGGTATGATCTGTCGGCAGGGCTTGGAGACACTGACGGTACAAAAATTCAACGGTGATATCTTTCCAGGAGGTAGGACGATTAAGGCCGAAGGCGACCTGGCAGCCTTTTCGCTTCAACAGTTCCGAGAATCGAGCGACAATGCGTCGACACTGGTGGTGCCGGAAAACATTTCCCTTCGGAAGCTGTACTTCTTTCGCTGGGAGCGTTACCCCGACATTCCTGGTTTTACCTCTATGGTTCTTTGTCTTCCCAACCTGACACACCTCGAGACCCTGACCTCGTGTCTAAAAGATTTCTTCCTCTCAATCCAAAACGCTACGACGACCCTTGGAAGTATTACATATGTCGGCATTAGTGAGTCCGCATTGGAATCAGCAGAGATTACTGTTTGGAGAGTTGCAGGGGGAGGACCTGCGCTGCGTAAAGTCCAGCGCCGTACGAATAAGGGGCCCAATATTTATCAGCAGAGTCTTCTGGGCCTCGAGAACTACACCATCACAGAGTGCGCGAGACTGTGGGATCACCCAGAAGCGCTGCATAACGTGATCCACAACAATATCGGGGCCTTAACGAGCTTGGATTTGGCGTGTGAGACCGAGGGTCTAGGGCTGTTATGGCCGCTTGTCGTGAAGGAACTCATGGAAGCCGAGGTGATCGCTGAGGCAGCTGCCCTCGCTCGAGGTGGAGATGAGCGCGGCCACGATTATAATGACGATAGTGATGGTGATGAGGCTGAGGCTGTGTACAGGAAGTATGCGGTTCCTCTGCGGTTGGACGATCTAAAGGGTCATGCACTGGAATCCCTTTGTCCTCAGCAACCGGATCAGACGCGCCTTGCGTTGAAAACCTACGACGACGGATTTCGGCCGTACATGGAGCCGTTGAGTTATACTGCCACGATTCTCAGTATCGACTGGGAGTTCAAGAACGCGGAGGAACTAGAATTGTTGGTGAAGCATACATCAGTGGATGGGCTCTGGTTCTATGAGCTGTTGTGGTTCCAAACAGAGCAAACGCGTCACCCACGGTTCATGAGCGTGCTACGCGAGCTGGTACAAAGGCCCGAGGTGCAAACGTTCACGATTCAGGTTGATGGTGAGGGACTAGAGCAGATCCAGATATTGCTGCAGAGTTGGAATGAATTGACAGGGATGTCGCTTGGGTGGAACGAGTACGGACGGTGGATGCAAGAGCTCGTGGAGCAGCTGGAACATCCGTTCGAGGAGACGTTACGTCTGCCTACGGGAGCAGGCGAGCTAACCTTTTCATCTGTTGATTATGTGGCGATCGGTGCGGCTGTGCCGGAGGGGTTTTCTGCGAAATGGACCTCGCCATCTGGAGTGGTAAATTGTCGGGGGCCGGTAGTCTACGCGTTATCGTGTAGAGTCGCATAAATGATATTTTATTACTGTATGCGATGATATTCCGCAAAAGCACTTTTTCAAATAAAGCTACACCCTCTTTTGACATACGTACTGTACAAGACTACAAGCTACACAGAGCACCTTAATTCTATTTAGGTTTATGCGCTTGGAGGTCAATCGAGGTGCCCCTCCTGAACAGGTGGTCTACTGTAGAGACAACTTGTTCCCAGCACTTCACCTGTGTTCCACATTCATTCCTCCTCATGGCCATGAAGAAGAGAGAATCGACCAAACCCAAGAATACCAAGGCTGCCGCGGCCGACTCCTCGACCTCTGCAACAACATCAAAAACTGGCGAGAAGAGACAACTGCCCTTAGACTTTAGTCGCCATGCTGTTCAAGTAAAAAAAATATCGCCATCACAAGAAAACGCCACCAACATCACCAGTCCTTCGAGTCGCTGGAAAATACCTCCCTCGACCTCGGCACCCTCATTATCAAACCCCCCAGTGATCAGGGTGAATCTTGTAGCATCCAGAAAGTGTAGAGAATCCCTGGAGGAAGGGAGCGCCTATTCAATTGAGACGGAAACCAAGGCGGCTGCAGGAGATTGGACCGGAAATGACGAAGATCAGGATTGCCTGAATGGTACTTTGAACGGAGACGGCGACGACGAGGATGATAGTGACGACAGTGCAGTTGTGAGACGCCGGAAGGATTACGGTCATCTCGATAGAGACGCGGACTGCGAGAACGACTCATTATTGGAGATCAAGGCGGAAGACACACTCGATGTGAGCGAGCTATTGCAGATCAAGCCTGAGCCGGAGGACGAGAATAAGAACGCATTGGATCAGGTTCTTCCACCACGGTTTCGCTGGAAGACCGTCTACGTCGCAGCATTCGAACTCGCCCTGGACACGGTACTCCCAGAAGAGTCATCTCTCTTTACGGACGAGGAGCATTCGCTTTTTGAGACCTATCGAGAACTCCCAGGTGAGTATGGAAATCACGAAAGTTGGACCATTCTGTGTGATCGATGGTTCCTTTGTCACTAAACTTCTACGAACCTCGATCTGATCGCTTTAGACGATCCAAAGCACCTGTTTGTTCGACTATTCCTGCGGAACCAAAAGTACTGGCAGCGACAGTCCAAACTGGAGGGTCGGTACCGGGAAATCGAAGACTTGAAATCTGCAATACAGCAGCTGATAACAGCTGGATTACTGATAGATCAGAGTGCAATGCAGGATCCGGAGGAGGCGCTTGTTATGCTCACAATGGACGAACTCAAGATATTGGCGCGAAGGATCGGGATATTGGAAAAGTTGTCAGGAATACAGGTACTGTAATGGATCGCACGTTTTGGACTGACAAGAGTGATCAATCACAGACTAGTCGTGTTTACTAACCGAGATCTTGTGATACATTTTAGAGAAGTGCGCTTGTGTCTACAATCTTGGAACACTTTCGGCAGCAATCGTTCATATTCAAGAGAATGCTGCTTGCGCCTGGCGGAGCACCGGATGGCGAAGGCAAGGGTCGGAAGACAGGATTGGCAACCCATATTTTCTCGGGCGATCCTAACAAGCGAGACAATGCCCTTGTCGACAGGATCATCGATATTTCAGGTGTGAATGCATATTCTCGTAGGTTTCGCATCTCATACCACTGCATCTAATATAAATCTCTCTCCTCTTTGTCTCAGGTCCGTGTATCAAAATATTCCCAAATATCATGAAGGTCTTCGAGCGCCTCCATCTGGTATTTTATCGTGCTCGAGAGTACTCGGAACGGCCCGCACTCCTGGAAGCCATCCTCGCCAAAATTGGCCAGCGTACCTTCCCTACATACGACATCACGCGTACCAGTACGGTATTTCCAAGCCGGGACACACTCCTGAAGTACGAGGCAGCTTTGAAGCTCTATTTCGATCTCTCAGAAATGATCGAATCCGCGATGGGGCCCGGCAAGGACGCAGTGGTATATGTGAAGGATGGCGAGCAGGACAAAGAGAATGGCGGACCAAATATTCATCGACGATCAAGTAATGTGCGACCGGTCAAAAAACCTGAAAGCGAGAGCGGCAATGGCGATAATAACAGGACAGGCCAAGAGGAGAAGGATCCGGAGCGCGAGCGAAGGCGACTTGAGGTTATCAAGATATACGAGAAGGTTATTCAGGAGGCAGAGGGAATCAGGGACGCGTGGAGGAGCTATGTTGCAACAGAGACCGAGATGTCTAAAAAAAGTTCGAGCTACTTTTTATTGCGCTTCTCTCCAGGTATGTTTCATGTTATTTGATGAACGGCAAACAGGGAAGTCCCATGCATTAGGCCACTCACCAGCTGAGGCATTTGTCTCCTAATTGACTTTTCTAGGCTGGGTATATACACAGATTCTCAGGCTGGAAATGCGTGCACTCGCATTTCTGAAGCGCTTCGAAGAAGAGTCGATCTTGTTACACGAGCTGCTAGACCAACATATTTATTCATTGGGCCAGAGAGGTGGGTGGTATGAGCGTCTCGCTTTGATCAAGTCCAATTATGCCTATAATAAGCGACTCGGAAAACAAGAGGCGCTTCAGGTGTGTATGATGGCACTGCGCGACAAGCATGTTCATGCAGGTATGCGATCATTTTTCAGACTATCCTGTGGTTTTCTTCAGCCTCGCTCTGTATTATTGAGTACTCTATAACCCCAACGATGCCGATCCTCAAAAACAATAATAGTGGACGCGACACTTATACAAGCAAGAATCGTCCGACTGGAGACAGAGCTCAAGGTTCCTTTTCGAGACCGCCACAATTTCTCATACCTTGAACTTCGGAAAGCACAGAAGCGTATCCTGACAGGTGAACGACTTAATACCCCAGGAACAGCTGCTCCATCCTACGCCTCCTCCCATGGATACTCGTACGTCCCCAGCTCTATGGGCTCTTCTCATCCAATCGCACACCAAAGGCCCCTTTGGAGAAATATTGACGGCTCTGAATGTTCTGTGGAGGAACTTGCGCTCAGCTACTACGGCACACTCGGATACAGAGGCTATCATTCTGAGAACAGCATCCTGTCAACCCTATTTGGGCTACTGCTCTGGGATATCTTGTTTTCTCCACAACCCGGTGTCTTTGAGACCTCATTTCAAAGTGAGCCTCTAGATCTACGGACGGATGCGTTTTTCTTGCAAAGGCAGGATATGATTATGGAGAGGATTGAAAATATTGCAAAGTCGAAGATCCTTGACGAATCCGAGGTATCGTTCAAGACTACAGTAGAGTCGGCGGCGATCAGAAAGGAGATTATGGAGCACGAGTCCTTAGAGCATGAAGCGGAGGGGGAGGACGAGCCTTTGGTCAATCAAAGAAGGCAAAATAGGCCGGATCCAAGGCCGGCGGACCAGGAATTAATGAACAATATCCTATTTGAGGAAGAAATCAACCAAGAATTGAATCAGGCAGAGGAGGATCCCGAGAGTCGACGAGCGGAAGAGGCGCGCAAAGAGTTCTTGGCACGAAAACGAAAGGAGTGTTTTTATTTGAACTTACTGCAGAAACACGATGATTTATACCGCGAGAAGAAGGTATTCTGCGTAGGGGTCAACTGGATGTTTTCCAAGGAGGAACTCCTGCAGATTGCAGAGGTAAGTGGAAGTATGTACTTGCGGCCTATCTCCTTTTAGGTGAGCTATGCTATCTGACTGTATACTGTCGTCTGTAGTGCATCGGCGGAGATGCGTTATCGGAGATTTGCAAGACCTTAGCGCAGGAGTACAGCAAGCGTTGTTCGGGCATGCCGGACTTGTGGTAAGCATTAGACATCGCGTCCTTATTACGTATTATTCCACGGTGGGTTTGGCCTTAAATTACTAGCGACTGAGTTTGATACCTGTTCTTGATGTAGCTGTTGGGATTATAACAAGAAACTGGTCAAGTTCGTGGAAGGTATGGTACAGGAAGGAAAAAAAAAGAAAAAAGAAGAAAAAAAAAAGAACGCGCGTTTATCATCCCAGCCTGGAACCCACGCTGACGACTCTCTTTGTCTCCATGTCTCCTGGATCTGTTAACTGTTGCTCAAAGTCAAGGGTCCCGCTGATCGACTATCGTCCAAGCAGCGGGTCTGGATCGATCTACTGACGTCGCTTGGCATCGATATCGAGCTTTGTCTTGTGCAAGTCTCCAAGGCCGAGGATGCATTCTTAGAAGAACGAGAGGCCCAGAACTAGCCCAAAAATTAAAAATTAAACTACTTTATTCCTAACTAACTTATGTTGCTGTGTCAGTCCCCCTCCCATTGTCCCATTAAACAGAATCTACAAGTGAATGCCCAGGCGGCTGAATGGCTCCAATCCGATGGTATACGGTTCTAGCCCTCGTGTACGGCTCCGTGGCCCACCAAGTGTCCGCCATACGCATGCCAACCTCATTTCTCTCCTGGATCACAGCTGCGCTCGATGAAAGCTGTTTCTGTCCCTGCCAAATCTCAGTTAGCCTCTCAAAAGTTAATTCCATCTCTTTCCTTCTCGCCAGCGCACGCTGTTTAGCCTCCGGATCCTCACGCACTAGATCCTTCTTGTCGGCCTCCGGTCCCACGTATTGGTAGGGCACATCGTCCTCACCCTCATAGGCCTTGCCCTTCATCAATTGGTCGGGAGCGATGAATTCCTCTAGGTCCTTGCGGTTGTTGGTGAACTTGATTTTGGCGCGGATGACGGGATCGAGCATGGGCGAAATGGCTTTCCAAAGCGCGCCAAAGATCCAAGGGGCCTTGTGGACCACACATACTCCAAGCAGTTCTGGATAGCATGCTTCAGCAGCGTGGATGAAGAATTTGGTGGTTGGCCAGTCCTAGCGATGAAAAAAAAATTCATCTCAACACCACTGTTGCAGATAGAACAACAACCTGACACAAGACCAAGACCAGCAAACTATAACGAAGGAATGCTCATACCATGTTAGACATGGAGAATGAGCTCATGTCAAAGACGACAGATATGGTCTCAACCGGAGGTCTTAGCATCATCCTCGCCGTCTCGATAACGTAGATTGACAACTTCTGGACAGCCTGGTGACTTTGCGCGTGTTGGTTATGCAGACTAGGATCCAGCAAACTAAAATATCAAAAAAGTAAAAAAGCGAAAGAGGATTAGACCGAACACAAAGAAAAGCAAGACACTCCAACGCTGTACGCACTTTAGCCCTGTTTACCATAAAGGACGACCTTGACGATCGTGACCTCGGAAAATGACCTTTCCAGTCTTGAGCTGTTCCAAGAAGCCCGGATACTTGGCCTCAAGTGCTTCCTCGCTCTCCTGCACGACCTCATCCACACCCATCGAGATGCGCCATTCCAATGCCAAGATCAACATCTCCATGGCCTTTTCCACGTTCCACTTTCTTGCTCTCAAAAATCTCAGCACAGCCGTGTCCGGATGCTCCGCCTGCACAAACGCCCAGAATGCGGTCTGGTACTCTGCAGGCGAGTACTTGAACGTGAATTTCTTGGCAGGCAACCAGGGCTTTAATTTCGCGGACGATCTCCTCAACGCCGCCGCCGCCGAGGCAGCTCCACCGGGCAAAAATGTGCTTCCGCTGTGTATGTGGTTGTTGATAGGTGAATGGGAACCAGTGGGCGGTGAGGACGCGATCGAAGGCTGGTAGAATGACTGGCTAAGTCGGGTCGGTGATGCCGGAGGTGGACTAATGGATCTCCTTTCACCACCAGTGCTGCTACTTCCACGACGATGATGCTTATGATGATGTCCTGAGCTTCCTGAAGACATGGGCTGGTGTTCGCCATTATGATTTTGGACCTCGTCGTTTGATGCTGCGATGGAAAATCCATGGCTGCTGGCTCTGCGCGGATGCATCGAGTTGGATCTGGTGGGCGAAGATGGCTCCGAATACCAGAGGTGTAGAAGGAAGGACCAGATCTCGCCTCTGTCAGATCATTTTCATCGAAAAGTGTTGTTAGTAGAGATCAAGACTTTCATGGGGACAAAAAAAGGTTTATATGCTTAGCCCAGTGCTCCTCGTTCTCAAGTTTCTTGTTGCACCATCCGTGCGTTTTGTGCTCAACATGGCAAAAGAGGCACTTACAAAGCACCCCATTGTTCTGGTGTAAGGTTGCCAACATGGCCTGTGGACTCTGACTGATGCTTCATTAGTGTCGATGTTACACCAGTTTGTTGTAGTTGTGGTCCGGCAAGTCTGTTCTGGCTAGCGTTTTTGAATTGACACGGATGATTGCTAATGTGACGAGGAAAGGGATGAATGAAGAAAAGAACAGAGAAGAGAAGAGAAGAGAAAGGGCGAAGGTAATCAACCACGTCTAGACAGCAGTATGCAGCTGCTCCGCTGTGGCGTGAATGAGAATCAGGAATCGCCCATCCGTTTTCCTGAAAGTGGATGCGTCTTGTCTGAGCAGTCAGCAGGGCAGCAGAGCGGGGCGGCCATAAACCGAGTCCACCGTTCCAGAAGGGGTCACTCCGCTCCGCTTGTCCAGCAAGTTTTACTGTTTGTTTCGCTGCATCCCCTGCACATGCAACTTTTATTCACTTTTGTGCATCATGCATATTGCACGCTTGCGAACTGGTACATGGATGAAGCCGTAAGGCACAATTGCCTGCTCCTCTGCATATTCAATGGAGTACAAACGTGCTCTACATCGAACGAGTCTTCAGACGATGGTCGTGCAGACAAGCAGCGCCTGGAAATCTGCTTGAGACTCCTGATTATCGAGTCCTTGCAACACGAGGCCCACGGAATTTTCATTTGGTACACCTTCAAGCACATTGCGACAGGGTCTCTTGCCTCGCCTAATCATATCACTGGTCATTTGCCGCTTCTGCCACATGGTCTCGAATGGCTGCGAAAACAGCTCAGAGTTCGTGTCGCCTTCCAATTTCGTATCATTGCCTTCGTCGTCAGATCGCCAATCGTGGTCCTCCGGTTCCTCAACAGGCGACGAGCCCTTGATTTTAACCAGTTCCAGGTAGCAGTCAAAATATATGGATGGTTTCTGTGCTGCGTTGGCATGACCTTCAACAACTCCAATGCGCGCGAGTTTTTCCTTTAGTTTGTTAAGATGATCTCCAGTTTTACGCAGCTTTGGTGCATTTGCAAGCTCGGTTCCAAGTAACTCTTGCTAAACATTCATTGAAAGATATTAGTTAGCCATTGCACGAACAATACGATCTCAGTAGGGAAGAAAAATTACAATAAGAACTTACTGCTCCCTCGTTGTTAACATGTACGTTGTAGATCTGGTATAGCTCATCCATCAGCTTCAACATGAACTTGTACTTGAATTTGACGCTATCGTCACGCCGGCATCTAGGACACTTCGTAGGGATTTTCCTATCTGAAACAGGGCTTTGTTATCCAAAAACAGCGGCAGTGTTAAAGAATATTTCGTTGGCTATTTTCTTCAGATTCATGAGACAAAAGAAAGAGCTTACCCGTACTCGTGGGCGCAATTGTTACAAGTTGCCACTGAAAAGTCCTTGATTTGCGACGGCTCAAAATCCACGACACCTGCATTCAGCCTCAGAAATCGAATTTGCTACGATTTTGAATTGAGAGAAATGTCAGCCGTTATTACAGAACCCACAAATACATGGCCAATTTTTCTTTGGGATGTAGAGAATTCAGCCCATACACGTACCGTAGCAGGCAACCTTCCGCTCGGCTTATCACGAATTTTTCGTCTAACTTTCTCTATCAAAATACCTAATAAAATTTGAAAACGCGCATTGTGTCAGAAAATGACTGTCATCCAAGCTATGCGCTCAGGATTGATCCGCTTGGCATATTAGAGTACCGAATAACTTACGTGTTGGAGGTCCATCGGTAGTCGAACATGAATTACTAAATTGCAGAGGTGGAGGCAGAGACGGTAGTATTGTCGACGACATTCTAGAACGTGGTGGCGACGCGACTTCTCTTTTGAGATTCACCGGCAAGAGGGGCTCCGTTTTGAAAGTGACTGGTCGGTCTGAGGGAGTCGATATTGAAGACGATGCAGGTTTGGTGGGCTGCACAATTAATGGTGTCGAACTTGGTGCTATTGTGACAGGTAGTGCTGGCTTTACCGCTGTGGGGTTGGGGGTCACTGTTGGCCCGGATAGAGTATTGGACGCCATAGTTCCTTGCTGCGAAGTGCTGCTTTCCGTGGCCAGAAGTTGTGGTAGTGGACCTTCTTCTCCGGATGTGATTCCATGGCGGGCTTTGCGTCTATTATGAAACGGCATGATGAGACCAGAATATGCATTAGGCCTGAAGAGTCAACATTCGCCATTAGACGCATTGCCAGTATCGATCCCGGACGAAATAACTTACCGTCTCAGCGCTGCTACTAGAGGATCATGAGTATCCAAGATGCTGATCGGATCAACCTGCGCAAATCCTCTACCTGGTCGGTAGCCGTTCATGTTCAGCTCGATTATGTTACTCTTGTTGACCTTGCAGTTTAGGTTCTTGAGATAGAGGAGCTGGCCGACGCAGATATTCATGGATAACGCGGTCTCGAAGTGCTCGTCCCAGAGTGTTACTATGATGCGCGTCAATTTATCATCGTTATCCTGATGCGGCAACGAGGCATGGTCAGTGTAGTCTGTCATGAGCATGATGACCTTATTGCCGGACGAACTGTGCTCAGCTCTGAAATAGCAGACCTGTGAGCATGTGCATTGTCAGAGTGGGTGAAAGGATAGATGTCAGCGTAAAGGTCGACGTACAATACGTGCTCCTTTTTTTTCCTCCGCAGGTTCGTACCTCTCCGATAAAGTCGCAGAACTTTGAGGGCTGCAGCTGGCTAATAGTCCGCATTTTGCCAGGCACTATCAGCGGAATGGTCTTGGCATGTATATTGGAGGCAGCAGTGACATCTGCTGTCCCTTGTCCTGAGTTGATCATTGATCGCAAGAGTTTGAGTTGGCGGCGTTCCTCGAGCTCGATTCCTGAAATAAGGTCGGCGCTCTTTGCTAATCAAGCGCTTCTAGTTTGGAGGGCGAGTACAGCTGGGCGTTTTCTATCCCTCGTGGCGACGAAAGATACGTTATGTTTAACTGGGGTTGCAATGGGTGGAAGGCGGGAGCATGGAGTCGGTTGCCATTGCTTATGGTTTACTACTTCACTATTCATTATTTGACCCAGATATTCGCGACTGTGATCCCTTAGGGTCCCCACGAGGCTGTTGCAGAGAAGACCTAATCATTCTGATGCCAATTTATGAGCCAGACTCGCTCAGACAAACACAAGCACGCGCTTGCTTGAAGTGTTCACATTGACAACAAGAAAAACATCCAGAAACTCAGCAGTAGCTAAAACACTACACTCACAAACCCCCCTTCTTTACACTCTTTCTCATCACTCCTTCCATCTCATCTTTCCCCCCCCTCCCCCTCTCAGTCTGCCACATTCTCTATCCCCATCCGGCTCTCTAATCCCTTCTCACCCACCCATTCTCTGACCCCGCTTGCGCTTCTGAGTGGACGGATTTCATAAAGTACGTTTACTGTTTCCTGTCTTATCTCAGGAACGGTTGTGCCCCTTTTCATGTACCATACCATGGACATACAACCCGTTGTCTGCCTCCCAATCTCCTCTGTGTTTCCCATACCGGCGGCCACAGCTTTCTTTCCTGTGGACGACCTCGGCTACTTCGCCCCGGCGGACTGTTGTTCCTCCACAGTGCTCTGTGTCCACAGCTCCTTTGTTCCAACTCCGGATCTCCTTCTCTCTAGCTTGTTCGTCGACCTCTCTGGCACACACCATTTTACGGTGCCCATGCATCAGCACTATGCTCTGACTGGATATCTACCTGCTAACTGAACCAACCCTACCTGCGCCCATATATCTTTGTCGCGATAGGAACCTGTGCGCATATACGACCGCTGCTCACCTGACCGCTGCTCGCCTCGCACCTGAGAGCGACACCTACGCGTCTCCTCTTTTCGGCACCACCCTCAGTCTTTGTATCGACATCCCGGCCCAAAACATTCTGAGTTGAACAAGGACGACATCAACAACGGCGACAGCAACAACAGAAGAGCGGGCCCTGAAAAACAAACAATGGCAGAGTCCCCCCAAGGATCACATCTCACGCCCCAACAGTCCCCTCGACAGCCGGTCCTCACCCCGAGCTCGAGCTCGACTTCCATCTCCAACTTACAGACGGTTGGTCAGGCAAGGGCTGAGCTTGAAGCCCGTCTCGCAGGGATCCATAATGACTTGCAGTTGACTCAGACAATCGGCCTGCTATTCGTCAAGCGAGAGGAGGAACTCAAGAATGTCTTCGAACAGCTCCATCAGTTAACTGAACAGGAGCAGCAGCAGCAGGGCAAAGACCACGAGTCAGAAGTCCAACAGCAGCCGTTGTCAGAGTCCCTTCGCGAACAGTTATCGGCTCTTGATAAGGAGTTTCAGGAAGGCGAGAACGGTATTGCGGGACTGAAGAGATTGATAGATGCACAAATGGTAGGTTATGCAAACCACATATTACGTGCGCGACGATGGGCGACCGGTATTCTGCCAATGCATGCAGGTGTATGCCCGTGCATGCTATCTGTGTTTCTTATTACGCCGGAGAGCGTGCAATCTCATCTTTCTCCCGACGACACCTTGTTGACTTCCAGTGGACATCCTCATTTTTTTTTTTTTTTTTTTTTTTTTTTTTCAATTGAGTTTGATACACGTTGCCATGTATCTGCGGGTTTCCCGCTCGAATTTCAATATCGTGCTTCGCTGCGCGCGAGGAATGTATTTCTACCAGCATGTGCAAAGGGTTGCATCTGATCCAGAAGAGGGAGGGTGAACGGGCGAAACGAAAGGAAGGGTGGCTCTGAGGACCCATGTCTTTCATTTTGTTGGTGCTCTCAACCTCATTTAATTTCATTATCCATTATCCATTATCCATTATTATCCATCACCATTTCTAATGTAACGCTCCCACTGTATGGGCGTTATCTAATGAGGGATAAAAAGCATGTGCCAGTCTGTCTTTCTGCATCGATTCAGTAATTGCTGTGGTCAGCACATGCGCTCTGGGCCAATGATACTCACGCAACATTCATGCTTTTGTCCATTTCATGCAGCCCGTAACAGAACCCAATCCTCCAAGTGAGCTTCAGACTTCTCGCCCCGGATCCATGCTTGTAGGAAGTGCCCTACCTTCGAGTGCTCTGCCAGCGCAGATAATATCAAAACCGCGTCGACACAAGGTCAACATGTCCTCTCAGCCTTCTGTGGGCGATGCGGCCTTCCCTCTTCAAATTCAAGAGGAGCTGTTGAGCCAAGTTCGCTACTGGTCATCCCAAGCAGAGGCGAAAGAGAAGTTGAATCAGGAGTATGACACCAAGATCAACGAGCAGGAGCGCATCATCGATGCCCTGAACAAGCAGCGACGCCTTCGGGAGGAGAGTGAAGGTATGCAGCAGTCTTGTTACATTGGGTCTTTTTTTCAGGTCGCAGATAATTGCACATCTGAAGCGAATGTTTACGTATAAATAGAACGGCAAAAAGAAGACCAATGGAACTTGGAACTTCAAAATCAGGAACTCCGGAATCAGAACGCAGAACTTCAGGCACAGCTGTCAAAGGCAACGCACGAGAATGCCAAGGTCCAGAAGGCCTTCACGGCCGCGACAGAACAAGCGGAGCAGCTCAAGGACAAGGAAGAGAAAATCACCAGTCAGCTCGAGCTCGTAAAGACTAGGTTTGAGCAAGATATAGCGGCCATGCGCAAGCATATGGCGGGCGTTCAACGCGAGAAGGCGGAGTTGTTGACCAAGGTCGAAGATCTCAACAAGGAGATGGCATTGCAACAGCAAAAGCTCTCAAAGAAGGCGACTCAGGATGCCATTGCCCTGGCACAAGAACTTGAAGAGAAGGAGAAGGAGCAGGAGAACACCTCAGGTCGACCACTATTGATCCAATCGCCTGCAAGAACGTTGAGCAGCGATGGAACTACTGCAGCTCCTGCAATCGCCTCAGTAGCGGCTTCAGCAGAAAAGATCACGTCTTTGGCTAGGGAGACTTCATTTGCGCATCAGCAGTCTATCATTAATGAACTCCAGACAAAGCTCAGCAAGGAGCTCACAGAAAAGGAAGAGCTGCTTAACGAAAAGGAGGAACTGTTGGTTGAAAAGGAGGAGTTGGTCAAGATGCTGGCGGACCGTGAAGAGACCATCGAGACAATGCGTTTGGAAGGTGCCGTCGCATTCGAGCAGCCCGATTCTTTGTCGAAGCGATCGAGTCATGTTATGCTTGGTGGTGTGGGCTCAAGGTATCCCTCAGAAATGGGCCTGTTGGATGAAGTCGATGCTGCGGACCGTCGTGATTTGAGCATGGCCCTGTCAGAGGATGAATCCCAGGATTTCAGCAACGGACGTGGCTCGCCCTTCCCTGCCGGAGGACTCTTTGCAGAGTTGGCGCAGGCGACGTCTGCATCTAACGTGAAGCCCCCAGCAGAGTACAAGGACCAGGAGGTCATGACCGAGCCCATCGAGAGCTGGATTCACACAGTTCCTGGACTGACAGATATTTTGAACAGCGCAGCCGCATCTCAACAAACATCTGGAGAGTTGGACCCTGTCGCTGCGCCTGTCCCTGTCGCTGCGCCTGTAAATGCACCCGAAGAGCCAAGTACTAAGAAGGTCGGTGTTGACAAGGAATCGGAAGCTCAGGAACAGGACACTACAGACGCCACAACCATCACCGGTAAACCTGGAACGGAAACAAAGCGCATCGATACCTTGGGCCCCATTGCCTCATCTCCCGACGTCGGAGCTCTTGATGTTGTTGTCGCTGCCACAAGCACTGATGCTGAAGATAATGCTGAGGAGGAGAAGGAGGACGGGCAAAAAGATGCGCCCGTGCCTCGCAGCAAACCAAGCGTTGCTGTTGACGAGGAGCGTCGGCACACCTGTGACCTCAGCCAGACCATCGCCGCAGGACCTGCATCTGACGTGCCTTCTGTTCCTGAGATGCCTAAGGATCTCTCGTCCGAACATCCCCCTCTTGTGGATGATGAGGAACGGGAGTTCAGGGTCTCGTTTGGATCCGCATTTGGTGGCGATCCCAGTGCCACTGACACAGGAAGAATCCGCTCGGTTCACATGGACAACGATCGTAATTCTAAAGAGGCCGGCACTGAGTCATCATCTGTAGCACCTGCAGTTATCGCTGGAGCAGCTGGAGTTACAGCAGTAGCCGCAGCAGCAACACATGTGCTCTCGAATGGCAAGAATGCTTCCTCTTCTTCCAACGGCAGTGCCTCTGCTCCGTATCCCGAGACTGTGGAGAATAGCCGGAGAGGATCCCATGCTTCTGAGCGGAACGAAAACGAGCAACAGCAACAGGCCCCATCCACTTCAGAGACTGATGCCTCCACTTCTGCTGCTGCAGCTACAGAAAAGGGCCACCAAGCCTCTGCCTCAGGATCGCAGCCTGCAGTTCGACCGATACCCGCGACCGTCGTCTCTGTCTCCTCTCGAACCACATACACCTACGACCAAAACTCGAGCCAGGTACTGCTGCCCCAACTTAACAGCAGCACCCACCAGCATCATGTTATCACCGACGCCTCGGGTGCCGTGGTTGGTCGTCATCCCAACTACCGCAGCTCGCCCAATGGTTCGATCTCGAGTATGTCGACGGACTATAACCATGGTGGACAATACCGCAATGGACGAAGAATGTCGAGCGGCTCGAACTATGATGTTACATCGACAGATCCAACTATGATTCAGTTGATCACCCAGACTATGATTGGAGATTATCTCTGGAAGTATACCCGCAGAAAGATGACGAATATGAGAAGCGAGAAGAGCCACAGACGCTATGTGTGGGTCCATCCCTACACCAAGACTTTGTACTGGAGCTTAAGCAACCCCGGCGCTGAAGGATCGCGCGAGCAGCGTGCCAAGAGCGGTAAGCACCATTTGCTATTTTTTTATCGAGGGATGCTAAGGAATGAGTCTTTCCCGCTGGATTATTATTCTAATCCTCCGCCTTCTTTTTACCCTCACCAACGTTGTAGCATTCATCCTGGCCGTCTTCCAGGTGACGGACGAAAACACCAGCGGGCAAAATCCGGGTCTACCTAACGTCAGCTTGCTGATTCAGACGACAACCCGTAACCTTAAACTGAAAGCTCCTACGCGTGAGAAGCACGAACTCTGGTTCCAGGTAAGCAACTTCCTCTCCTTACAACACTACTGTTTACCTCTGATATGCAGACCGTCGCATGGCCATCTCACCCCCCTCAAAAACGTTTATTTGTATAAACCCTCTAGTCGATCTCATACCTTCTCTCTCGCCCCACGACCCTCGGAGGCGACATCGCCACAGACAACCAGACCTGGTCCGAAGTTCAGGGCAACAACAGTAACGGCCACAGTCATCACGGCCGCAGCTTATCCACCTCTGGTAGTCCTCCGCCCGCCAACGATGCAATCCTGAACCTCCGCCAGAGCGAGAACACTCAAAACGCGATCCGTAAGAAGGGCAGCCTGACACGCTTGCAGTCTATGTTTGGACGCAACTCTATCTCGAAGGACAGTTCCACGAATCCTGCACCGACCTCGGCTGGATCGTCAAGAATTGGGTTTTCGGGATTAGCAGGGTCGCCACCAGATTCGCATGCAGGGACCACAACAACGGCCGCCGCGATGGGAGGAGCAGAAAAGGCGGTGGCTGTAGGGAATGGGGGATCGATTCTGGCATTGGCAGAATCGCAGTAGGAATTGGGCTATAAGGGCTAAAAGGCGATGAAGGCTAGCTGTGGGAGGTGAAAAGAAGTGGATTATATCATAAAGCCTGCTTCCTGATAACTGCCAGACGCCAGTCAACAAAACGAATATGCTCTTTCTCCAGACCCATGCTCTCCAACTTTCGTTACATAATGCACACCCACGCAAATAAAAGAAAAATATGAAAATATGTAGATCCACGGCCCGATACTTTCAATAGTTAAACGGTGCCTTTAATGTTTGCTCCGCATCTCCTAACTATTGTCATTTGCAATAAAATAAACTACGTTCGCTGCAGCCGTGTAAAACTGTTTCTTGTAACGCCAGGCACGATATCACAAAGTGCCTCGAAGTCGTCAACGACTTTAAGATCCACACGCGGAAGTTTCTCCTTAATCTTCGCAATCCACCGTTGCATCACCGCATCCAAGTCTCTAGACTGAGCAGTACCTTGGCCGTTGCTATCGCTACGAAACCTACTGTTAAAAAACGACGTATTCCCTCTTCGGAGTACTTGAGGAGGACCCGGGGGTGTTAGGGGCTGTCTCGTCTTGGAAATAATCAATTGCCGACCTCCGTATGACTTCAAGGTCTCCAGAAACAAGACTTCATCTTCCTGACGCTCCATAAATCCGACCAAAGTCAACTGCATCAGGGTGCCGCTGCAGATCTCGAAAATCCCCTTCAGAGGTTCGTACGCGCGCCATTTCCCGCAATTCAGGGCGATCATCATAGACGCCAGTTGGGAAGTCTCTTTCTTCAAACGCATGGCATGGTATAGAAACTTCAATTGGCTTTGTCCAGAGGTATGAGTTGTGTTGAACGTGCGGACCACGGAACCATACGTCTGCAGCAACGACTCTAGACCTTTATCGTGCTCATAAACCGTGATATCAACCTGCGCGGAATCGCCCTGAGGTGAGGCGAGCGGAAAAATGGCTCGGATGTTGTCGTCCTCAGTCTCTCTTAGGACCAACCATTGAGGACCACAATCTGCTGGTAGTTCTCCCGTAACTCTCCTGATCATGTCCTCCACAAGTCGGAAATCGAGCGCACAACAGGTCAGCGTCAGCTTAACCAAAGCCGAACTGTGCGAGAGAACCCATCGCAGCCTTGGTTCCGTATCGGGGTCAGAGAAAACAATCCGAGCCATGATTCTTAATGTCTCAACTTGATATTGGGAAATTAGAGTATTGTTGTAGGCCCAAGAAAGATCCGCAACTTCCAGACTGATATCACCAATGTCGCCCTTGTTGATGGTCAAAGAGACGTCCTGACCCTTAACCTTCAAGTTGACAGCGAGAGGCGTTGATCGGTTGGTCAGGTTCGACAGAAATATTTCTATGTTTTGTTCAGTCTCCAACTCGTCCCAGCGTATGCTCAGGTCTTCGAGAAAAGGCGAGCAGTTAATAACCTTGTGCAGATAGAGCAGTACAGTAGCAGCCTGACCATCGGTATCGAGCGTGAGACGTAAGCTTTGTAGACTCTTGAATGCTCCACTTTGAAGCATGATCGGAGGTGCATGCTTCAAAAGCCCCTGTGCGTTCTCCATGCTGAAGGATTGTATCTGCTCGTTCATCAGGATCTGAAGCAAGAGTTCGGAGCTGGCGCGGGACGCAAGGTAATCGGCTGGTCCAGTAAGATTGAGACTCGTAGCCTTGGACTCGGTGACGACTTTGCACATGTAGCCCAGGTCACTTATGGTCCATTCCTTTCCGATGTCAAGAAAGATCTCGGGTACGAATCCAGGGCTCGATTTCAAAATCGCATAGAGAATCCGTGCCTGGAGTCCCGACCTAGGTCGAGCGGCGATCTGACCCTTGTGAGCGTTGTAAGTCCCGCAGAGCGCCTCAGTATCCCGCATGAACGTTTGACCGAAGAGACTGTATGGGTAGATAGCATGAAGGTGGGCGAGGCAGACCCAGTGCACGTTGCCATTAATATCGACGGACCGGTATAGATTGCCCACATTCTCGGCTCCTGTCCTTTTTGTGCCAGGTTTCAACAAAAACGACTGTAGTTGAGCAAAGTCCTGTGGGGTGAGCTGGGGAGGGTTGTTGGACCACTTTGGCGCTGAGAACGAAAGGATACTCCGCCTTGATGATGCAACGTCCGGGGCCGCAGAAGACAGCGTCATAAGATGACTGAGGACCATGCTCAGACTTTGCTCGACCTGCTCTTCGGTCATATTGAGCATTCCCTGCAAATGCCGGATGGCTTGATCGTAACGGATATCTGGCTCGTTCGATGTCCCTACTTTAGAGGACTTGCCTCTGTAGGGATTCCAGTAGAGGTCGTACATGAACACTTGAAAGTTACGCAGGAGATGAGGCCTATATTTCATGAAGAACTCGGCTGGCCGATCAAGATCAAAACCTTGGTGAAGGTCCATGTGAGGTATGATGGTAGGCTTAAGTAGGTCTTCGCTCTCGCTAGGATCACCCATGTACTCGCACATCCAGAAGAGACGGAATGTATCTCGAGTTAGATCGAGCACCTCGGAAAAGACGCGTGGCATCACAATGAATAGTCGCGGCATCGGTGCCTCGTGCCATCTCAAGGAATTCACCTGCGTCAGATATTCCACGATATGAGGCAGTTCAGACCTATCGACATATGTTTGGGGCTGTTGTGTTGCTGCTGGATTCTCCTGTGTTATAACACTGACTGCATGCACCTGCTCCGGTGTTGGATGCGCTGAAGTCCAGGTCCTTGCCCGACTAGTGTTAACGACCGCCATCTCTCGGGCCGCACGAAGAGATGGAGTATCATGCCTGGCGGCGGCATCAACATCGCTGCCCCTGCTAAAATCGACGAGAGGGTAGTTTTGATGTGTAAAGCTGACTGCATAAGCGTTGACCAGTGGCGTGTCAGGATCCGCGACGTTGTATTGCAAGCCTTCCCATCCACTGGTAAGGACCAATGGATGGTTCTCAGAGTATGCCCAAGGATAGTTGCCAGGATGGCTGAAACTGGCCCCTGGGGTGATAGGACGTTTGATATCGGCCAGGGCAACGTTAAGAGATGTCTGCACGGCCTGTTCAGGTGAGCGCCGCAAGGAGGGTTGAAGCGAACGTCGAGTGGGCGGTGTGTATGACAAATGCTCCGTCGTTCCTGCCGTCGATGCGTGTCTCCTCAGCAATGTACCCGAGACTGAAGCTGGGGAGCCGGGAGAGCTAAAGTGCTCCAGGACTACATCCAGGACCACATCGGGGCGAGCTACAATCCGAGGCGGTGTCAGTCTATGGGTTTGATTGTTGTGCGTATCAGAGTGCGTGAGTGATTTTTTCTTCAATTGCTGAAATTAATATGTTACAGAAACTGCTCTACTGATAACCTCACTTACTCGTTCAAATTCTCATCGATAACGAGAGAGATGGTTTCGTTACCGTGAACGATATACCGGGGGTTCTCGAAGACTCGTTGGATTTCGCTCCATCGGACAATATACTGGTTAATCCGACTGTCAAATTCCAGGCGAATGTCGACAGGAGCGGTTACATTGGATGGTCCCTCGGCGCGAACGCGAAAAGCCTGGTGCGTTGGAGTGGCTCCTGTAGCTGTCATGTTGGCTTTGTCCGTGAGAGTTGAGATGGCGCGTGGTTTCGGGAAGGGAAGAAAAGAGGAGAAGCCAAGGGAAAAAAACCAGAAAGAACAGGGCTGAGGGGCGAAGGGGGACAAGATGTGACAGAGCAGGTGTAAACAAGAGCGAGAAAGGCATAGCGAAGGTGGTACGGAGAAAACATTGCACTATACAAAACAATCGAGCCACTGAGGAGTCCATAAACAAAAGCGATAACGACAAAAAGGGCAATTGTGCATCCGGCAGGCTGCCGGAGACGATTTCTCGCTCCTCATCGATTACGCAGGTAGTCTAGTGGTTGTCTACCCATGTTTTCCTTGGAAAAGAGGAGTAGAAGGTCCAAAAGAGGCGGTCATGCAGGTCTAAACCGCGCAAATGGAGATGGAGATATAGCAAATAGGGCAATGATGAGAGCACCAACGTGAACTCTCTTATGGTCTTCGCCATTTTTTATTTTTTTGAGACTATATATACATACAGGTGTCCCCACCCCTCTTTCCATCTTTCCCTCGCACTCCAACCTCACTTCTTCTGCTTCCCGCAGCTGCGGTAGCAAAAAAGCAACATCATGGCCGCGCCGAGCAGCCACCACCAGAACCCCACCCAGACCTTCCGAGCCTGCGAACCCTCTGGAGCACCTTCGTGCTCACCTAGAATCGTTACCATCAAAGCCCACAAGGACCTAATCACAGGACAGTACATCATCCTCTGGAAACATATTAAAGAGGTCTTCAAGAACGTCCAATATGTCATGAACGGAGACCTTCATGTGGCTCTCCTGACTGACGCCAACTTTGAAGAGTAAGTAAGACAACCCTATAGGCATAGCTCTTTGCAACCCGTATAGAGTCGACCTTTTCTGAACTCGAAAATGTATTTCCCTTCAGCCTTGTTCCTGAACGAATCAGCTATCACCCAGGCGCGGTCCTCGATGTTGTCCTCGATGTTGCCCCCAAGGATATGCCGCCACATAACACCCCATCGAGACCCCAGATGCCACCTCCACCCGATTCTTCTGCGTCCGTTACAACACTAGTCGAAAGCCCCTACGCAAAGTATGAATGCGAAGAATACGTACTCACAAAGCAATGCGATCCTATGGACGAGGACTTTGTTGCAACATACACCCAGGGCATCATGTCTGGCCGAATCACGGAGGCCAAGCTTATGAGCATGTTTCAGGGCTTTGAAGAAGACAGGATCAGAACCAACAACTTTCAGATCAACACTACCGACAGGCTTCAAAAGATCCTCAATAATGTTACCTACATCAAAAAGCGCATCGAGCATGTCATTTCCCAAAACTATGAGCTGCACGAGTACCCGATTCCAAGACTATTCATCGTCTTGCCCAGGGATCCTCGACGGAGGGACTGGCTTCTCAAACCGTTCAAGAAGCAGTTCCGGCTTTATTTTCTCTGTGAGTGCGGCGAGCATACATCATCCAAAGAGAGCAGGATCTTCCACAAAATCCATCTGGCAAAGCACGAAGGCTACGACTTGGACCGGCCGACCGAGTTTTTCGCAAAATATGGCCGGTATGCGCTGACCATGCTCCAAATGGTCCAGACAGGCTGCAAGATCGCCGGGATGGTCGTGCCAGCCTTGAACTTGTTCAGCGTTGAAGGAGTGACCGATAAGGTGGAGAAATCCCTCGATGCTGTAAGGGCTAGCTTTGGATCCGTCGTCGATGAGATGATCACATACATTCAAGGACTGCCGACCGATTCGAGCTACGATCCGGAGCGGACAGACGGCCAGCTCGAGCTCGCTCAGTTGGAGGCCCTCGCGGGAGCGGATCTTCGCCAGCTCGAGTCATTCTTGGAAATCAAGGACGAGGGTCGTGTCCTCGGGAACCTTTACAGGATCGTCACTGGCGAGGGGCATGTCAAGTGGGTCTGCATAGATCATTATCGCGAGAATTATCGCGATATGGCCATGGTGCCGCTGAGAAAAGTTGTCGAGTCCAACGGTGGAGTGCTCAACGAGCAGTACGGGAGGATCAAGATCTCGGTGTCATCCAGAGACGTAGCCAAAAAATTTTACGAGGCCATGGTCAAGGCACGCGGGATCCGGGAACTGGACATGTCACTCGCCTGGGATGTTACCACTAGTGACCTAAGAGAACTCAAAGACGCCGTCAGTAAAGCCATCATTACCCATCTGACTTTGAACGGCAGTTCCCTCCAGAGCCCCTCGAAAGCGCGCGGATTGATAAGCGCCAGTCGTCGTTTCGAGCCTATCATAGAACTCATGAGCAATCTAACCATCCAATCCTTACGACTCGAGCACTTTGACGATTTTTTCTCCCGGATCACCAATGTCGCTACAAAAGTATCTCAGCTCAAGGTGCTATCGATTGACGCCAAAATTCCGCTCAAGGAAGGCAGTCCTTCCTTTGCACTTGAAAAAACGTTGGAAAACTGTCCCTCGTTAACCGAACTGACTCTCCGAAGCGACTGCGTGTGGACCACCTACAGTTTTGTCACTAGGCTGAACCCGAACCATAAGCTCAACAAAATGGTCCTTAAGTTTGCCATGCCTTCTATGATCAGGCTCAGCGACTCCACCATAACCATCCGCTTTTCTCAAGGCAAGATCTTGGCCGCAATCGCAGACCTCTCCAATATCCATGACGTTACCTCTCAATCGCATTTCCTGAACAAGGGTCTCCTGACAGAGCTCAAAATCAGGCACATTTCTACCGATGCTTCCAGCGTCGATCGACTCGCAGCACTTCTGAGGTGCAGTCCCAAGATAGACAGGATCGAGGTTACGAGTGGTGCAGGGAGCTTCCACAACATTTTCAGCCTGATCAAGGATACACGCCAGAAAATGATCTCCGATAGGCTCACCTCTGCGTTGCGCGAGCTACGACTACAAACACACGACCCCGGCACAGAGAGCGACGGCAATCATCATATAGATGCTGCGATCATGACCGTATTTTTCTCAGGCACCTCAGGCGAGTTCGACATGTCGACCGACGTAAGGATGAGCTCTCAGGCCTCCTCCTCTATTGCTTCCGGCGTCGCGAACCTTCTGGATATGTATGGTTGGTCCATCAAGAAATTGGTCGCTGGCAAGTCGTTCAGTAACTATCATGTCGAACTCCTCGAAAAATACGCCCGCGAAGGAGACTGTGGCCCTCGGCATCTGAGATTGGATCTCACCTCGGTAACACAGGTCGCCCTTGAGAAGATGGATTCAGTTGTTGACTGGCCTGACTACCTCGAAGACCTTCAAATGGAGTTCCAGGAGCTGGGTAATGCTGCCCAACAGGAAAAGATCCAACGGTGCCTAATCCAGTATGGAGACCGTCTCAACGGCCTGACTCTCCGAGGCGATCACGCAGCAGAATGGCTTACCAGCATCAGCAAGATGCTCCCTGAGCGGCGCTATCTTCCAAAACTCAACAATTTCGAAATCGTTTGCGTGAAGCGGCAATCCGTCCCTACAACGTGCGCAAAATGGCTGGCAGGGATTCTGCAGGCACCTGTCATCCCACCCACTGCCGCTACACCGTCCTCGCCCCAATCTGATCCACTTGTGAGTCCATCCTGGCCATGGATGCCATTGCGTGATGTACGCTTAGAGAACATGGAGTTTTCTGCGGATGATTGGAACTTAATCATCCAGGCGGTCGACTTCTCAACGTTGGAGACCCTGAGCTTCGAAAATACGAATTTTGGGCTCCAGCAAATGCGAGTCCTTACGGAAGTAATTCCTCAGAACGGCGTTGAGGTGTCGCTCAAGTCCCTGCATGTGAAGGGCTCAGCTTTGGCGCGATGCAGAGATATGGTGGAGCTGAAGGAGGTGGAAATCGCGTTCAAGGAGAAGACATTAGTGACTGAGATTAAGGATTTCCCATTAATTTAGTCCCTCTCAAAATCAACACGTTTCCTAATATGGAGGTGTGCACACTTCCCACATTTGGAAATTCAGGTCAAACGAAACGTGCCGTTCAGAATTGCACGTTTTCCGCTTTTGAAGTTCAGGACAAATGACTTTGGCAAAGCCTAGACATGCGACAGCATGCACGTGCATGCACTTCTGACCATGCTAGCAAGTAACTCAAGCACAGATTTAAGGCCATTTCGCCGTGGAGATTGCCATCAGAGCTATCGCAGGGCATAAAAATAAAATCGTTTTTTTTTTGTTATGTTGCTTAATGGACCTCGTCTTGAAGCGAGGTTTTTTAGCGAGTATGGCGCAAAGCAAGGAGTGTGCAGTTGGCTATTGATGATGCTGCACTATGCAACCAGAATACAATACATCGTCGACTTGTATTATTCTATGCGGGTCTTTCAGGTATGTGCTTGACCTCAAAAACGTCACGGAGCAGACTGCATGCACAGCTTCATCCTCATTCAACTCCAATGAGAACATCATCCTTACTTCATCTGAGAAAATGAGCCCAGGAAACAGATCTTCATCTCGCTCGTGTCCTTCGGACAGTAAGTCGGCTTTCCTTGGCAAAGATGTGTCCATCTCCATACATAGTTGAAAAGCGCAGAGCTTAGTACATATCCTATGACCTAGCCTTTGACTCTCTGACTTGACTGATTATTTACAGTCGTCCTTGACTATCAATTGTCATGTATAATTTTAATGTGTCCGTGTCCGATTCTCTACAGTGATGATGTGCCAGCAAGGAGCGCCTACAGAAGTATGGGGTTGTCCCATCCCTATAAGCTATCTATGAGGTTGGTTGGGGTAAAAGGTCACTGCCAATATTCTAGGCATGTGGCCTTCGGATTGATCGAGGCAACAAGCGTTTCATTCTCAGAGGTCCAATATGGATAAGAGCTGGATCAAGCCTGGATCCTTTCACATGGCTGAGACTTGTATAACAGCTATGACACACGAATATCAGACTATAGCTAGAGAACTCCTGGCAATTGCAGACACATCTGATGAATAAACCAAGGTGTGGGTAAGGGCAGGGAGAAACGCGTTTAAAAAAAAAAGTCTAAATTAACGCGTCTCGAAAAAAATCTTATTTCTTACATGGCTGCGGCACGAAAATCTTTGCGCGGGAATTTTTCTCGTTTATTTTAGATTTAGAACTTAGAACACCCTTTGCATAGTTTATCTCACGCGTCGTCTTCAAAGCTTTGCACGCCAATGGTAGCCTGGACTAGTTCACCAGAATCAGCACACACAGATTGGGGTTCGCCAGCGTACGATTTCTCCCAGACATCGCCAATTGACGCCAGCATGTTGTGAAGCACGCAGAAAGCCAGTATCCAGTGCAATCTTTTACCCTTATATATTTACTTACAGACAGGAGGTCAGCAAGACAAGAGAAGGATCTTTATTTCCTGGGCAGACGGGCACCTTATAAGGCACTGCCCGTCTGCACCACGTGAAGGGTGCTTGTCTCTGCTCGCACGTACTACATAGGTCAATATAGTGCATCCAGCTCGTTAGAATCTGCATATCCCTCATGCTCCGGATCTGCTCCCTCATCTCTCTGAGTGATCCTCATCGCGGTTTCAGGACTCCAACGCAATGTTCGTTCCGGACTCGTGAGCGGGTCAGGCAATAGTTGAATTCAGCGTTACCGTCTTTGTCTGCGGCAGGAGGTTTATATGCAGGAATGTATTACTTGGCAAGGAGGTACTGACCCGGGGAGAAGCATAGTCCAGGATGCATGTGCAGTTCCATGAGTTTGTGAACAGACGAGCCTGAAGTGGAACCAGGGCGCACAGCATGGATCGCAGTAATCCGGCCGTCGACACCACAAACAACCTGCATATTGACGGAATATCTACTTCAAATAAATAAAAATATATGAGGGTTGAATTCCCTTGTAACCATGAGCCTGTATAGCATCAATACCGCACCTTTTCTTCCAGTCAAAATAACGGTTGCCGTGAAGTGCTGGCCTCTGGAAAAGAAGAATGGTAGTCCCATCAATGAGCCCAATACAACCAGGAGTCTCCTCCTTGCGCATTACATGGCCTAGCTCCTCCCTGCGCTTTTCGTCCGGCCACCTTACCCATTGTGGTGCAAGTGATATTAATGCTGTGATCACTCGGCTCGTGTACAATGAAACAGTTCCCATTCTTATGTCCAAGCCCGTTGCCAGTTCGTCCACTCTGATTCTGCTTCCATAATTTCCCAGGATGTATTTGTTGGCGGTTTGAGTTGTTGAGGAATGCGGAGTATGGGAATGATATCTGTGAAAAACGAAATGCCCTTTTAATAATGGGCAAGTCGTGCATCTAGTATAGGAGGTATGCTCTTAATACATAATCAGCGCCGAGTGGTGGCAGATTCAGAGAAATGGGGCACTTTCAGAAAGCAGGACAACATGGTGAATACACCACAAGGAATATAGGATGATTATCTATCAGTGCTGTAACTGCTGCCAGCCTCTGTCGAGTTGTACTAAACCGAGATTGAAACTGACCGTCCGGAAGGTTGTGGAACTTGGTGGAGTAGAAGTAATAATCGCGCAGCCTCTACCAAGATATCGCGACTCCAAAACCAAGTGAAATAGAGTAAGAACATCTTCCTCCAACGCCTTGTCCCCATTTATAATAGCGAAAGCCAACCGTGTTTCCAGGTCCTTAAGGTATTCTTGGTGTTTCGAAATCTGAGGCATGACAACAGGATGGTTTACCTTGGATTGATGACGGACGATTGATTTATTAAAGCTCATATCAGGTAAACGTGGACGTTCCGTTTTGTCCTGAACTTCAAAAGCGGAAAACGTGCAATTCTGAACGGCACGTTTTGTTTGACTTGAATTTCTAAATGTGAGAAGTGTACACACCTCCATATTAGGAAACATGTTGCTCATTTTGAGATGGGCTATAATAAAGCTAGAATAGTCCAGATAGTGCTGAAAGTACCCCTTTGACACAACTAGTTTTATCCGCAACGTTCTTCCGTGCAGGCCATAGATGTCGCCACAGGATCCAGTGTTTCTTGGAGGTATATCCTTTTATTCAGAACTACATGACCTCATAAGCAATCGATGCTGCTTCAAACGGGAATGAAACTTTCCATTTGCTCACAGCACTGGGCCTCGTGCTGTCCACCAGAAAAAGGTACTTGAACCCACAACGAGGCTGCTGCTTCAGTAGATATTCTCTGATCAGTTCTGCGGCAGTCTTGAAGTGGTGCATATCGCAATTCAGCTGGAGCACCCTCAATGCTGAACAAGAATTCTCCAAGATCCGTTCGATCAACTCGTGATTGCTCTTGTCCATCATATCTATAGTATTCGTGATCGTCAGCTTCCCAACCCGTCCGCCAGAAACCAAATGGTTCGACCATGCAATCAACAAATCCGAGCACTCGACCGAGGCATCGCAAGCCCCATCCCTACGTGTCGTCAAGCCGATCTTGTGCCCTCGGATCTCTAGCGAAACTCTGATGGGCTCGGACAGCTCAAAAGTGATTCTCCGCAGAAAATCCTCGAGATCAAAAACTTCCTCGAACTCTTCCCATTTTACAACCAGCTCCTGCAGCTCAAGGGCAGTCATGACCACTGAGGAGAGCCCTCGGCTGATAGTATCCAAGTCCGATCCTGTGGTCTCCAGACTCAGCTCCAGCGTTCGGAGCCCCGGAAATATCGTCGGTAACATGACCGATGTGAGATGTTTTAGGATTCCTTGAGCACACTCCAACTTAAAGGACTGGATCCGTGGATGCGACAGAATCTCGATGATGACTTCCGCATGGGCCGCAGAGGCTCTTCGGAGCCCTGGTCCTGTGAGTTGGACGCAGACCACTCCGAAGCAGACGATCGCGTCACGAAGATTCCTCAACTCCTCCAATGTCACATCCCAGCAAATCTCAAGCGTCAGTTCGGACAGGCAGCCGGAGATCGCAACCAGTGAACTGTAGATATTCAACGCCTCGATACCTGAGCGCGGCTGCATAGAAATTTGCCCCATCCTCATGCCGTAGTATCCACTCTCCGAGCTCCTTAAAGCCTCTTTGACGTATATGGGGAAAAAGAACGGATGGAGCTCGCAATAGTGGATTGAGCAGACCCATCGCACATGACCGCTGGCGTCGACAGACCGATACAAGTTTCCGCGCTCCTTCGGTCCCGCGCTTGGATCCGGGGCTTGGCAAATATATGACCGTAAATCCTTCAGATCGTCCGGTGTCAGGCGCCACGCTCGGTCTTTCGCCCCGTTCCGCGCGTCCGACCGGTTCATCGTTGTGGAGTGCAGCGTCAGCGATACCAGATGGTTCTGGATCCAGGTTAGACTCCACTCCACTTGCTGATTGGTCATGCCGAGTGCTTTCCCCAAGAACACTATTCCTTCATCGTACCCAACGCTCTCCTTCCTCGGCCCACTACTCCGTGCCGACCTTGGTGGTTCGCTCATCGCCTCGTTGTGCCGACTGTACATGAACGCCTGCAGATTCAGTTGTAGGATATCGCCATACTTCATGAAAAACTCCGAATGCCGCTCCAGTTCGAATCCTCCGTGTACAGCCTCTAGATAACATCCTGGATCCTCATGTGCTCTATCGACGTTGACAGTGAATCCATCTGGGTGATCGCCACCATGCTCGCAGATCCAAAAGAGACGATATCCATCCGCATAAGGCCTGGCCTGGTTTTCGTTCGGACAGCTCTTTGGCATGACAATGAACAGCTGCGGCATCGGCACCTCATGCAGCAGTAGAGACTGCAGCTGCTCCATATACTGCAGGACCTGTCCTTGGACATCTCTTGGCGCTGGGATGGTATTCACAGAATGAAGGTTGGAATTAACTCCTTGTGATCGTCCCTTACTTATCGAAGGGATCCTTCCAAACTGACGAGCATGGGCGTTAGTCGGGTTGCTGGCTGTATCCTCGAAATGTACCCGAGCACTACTTGCCGATAGGGCGGACGTTGAGGCATCTGTGGATACAGAGAGAATGGTGATGCCCTCATCCCGCAAGGTGATTCTCCGGATTGAGTCGCTAAGGTCTGTACTCTCGGCTTCGGAAGGAGTGTAGCCACTGTGAGGAGCTGAAGCTGTCATTCCACCGTTATTCATGGGGGTTGAGTCCCTGCTGAGCTCAGCGAAAAGATCCGTGGTCAGGTACAGCGCGGGGCTAGGTGGTACGAGCGACGTGCTGAGTCCATCTTCTTCGTCCTTGTCCTTGTCTCTGTCCTCACTCTTATCTTCGTCCTCATCCTTGCCCTCGTCTTCATCCTCACTGTCTGTAGCCGGCTCCGTTTGTGCCATGGAATTTTGTCTCGTTGGCACACTGTAGAAGGTTCCACTGCTGCTGACGCTACTGCTGAGAGTCGGTGGATCGGTGTCGCGGTGAGAGTCCCAAAGGCTGTCGGGATACACAGCGCCGTCGTTACACGAGTCAGCCGTTGTTGCTGCGGAAATCGATATTAAATATGTTGGAGGCGTATGCGAGAGGTTTCTGAAAGGCTCTGCTGCCCGATTAGGAGTGTTGTCGTAAGATATCATTGAGGGTGAAGTTGCCCAGGAAGGAAGTGATTCAAATTCGGATGCTGAGACTGCCGACTGCATTTGTGAGTGTGCGATCAAATTCGACAGTGCTCCAGGTCCTCTCCTTCCTGAAGCTTGAGCTCTCGTAGGTGCCTGAACGACCACATTCAATACCTTAGTAGGCTGTGCCAAAATCCGAAGCGGCGTAATCCTATATGTGCGTGTGCGTGCGTTTTTTTTTTTTTAAAAGATACTCGTTAAACGTTAGAGGAACTTGGATATCATCACTTTCCCTTAACAAGTGCAATTTGTTAGGTGCCTTCGCTTCGCTGTGCCTGTCTCTATTTTACTCACTCTCTTTCCTTTTCGTCGACGAGGAAATCTATCGGTTGGCCTTCGTATGTGATGTATTCGGCATTATGAACGGCAGCCTGAATGTCACCCCAGAGAACAATATCCTTGTCATCAATAGTAGTTATACGGACATCAATTCGATTGTTGAACGCAGGCAAAAGGTCAGAGCTGTAGTGTGGACGGAACGTCTGGAACCGCTGCTGTGGTATTCCTGGCTCGGCCATTCGGGTGTTGATGCCAAAGCGGTGTCCTTGAGCGGCGCTTGGGGAGCGATAAAAGATGGGCGACGTGGTGGGAAGAAAGGAAAGAGACAAGACAGAGACCGGGCAAAATAAATAAATAAACAAATATCCCATGCGCTTGCTTGCTTGAGGACGAATGTGGCCAAGGGGGGGGTGGGGGGGGGTGGTATGGTTGCACGAGGAAGCGTTATCATGCCGCAACTATGAGTACAATGGTGGCATGTGTCTGCTGAGTGTATCTGCACTATGGAAATCACTCCAGGAAGGAGACTCGCCTGTCTAAGATCCCCTTCCCGTCTGAGCGTCCATGGAAGAACCGAGGTGGATTTGGGCGCATGTAGCGGATTGCCGCCCGATATTCCACGTACGCACCGTGGTCAGTGACCTTCTTTTATCAATACACTCCGATTGCTGTGCGGTGAAATCTTAATTATGAAGGTGTCCTGAAAAACGGTATTTTTTCCAGAACCAGAGGAATGAATACGGTTTATCGGTGGGTCTTGGCCTGTCTTAACCTAGCTTAAAGGGTTCAGAGGGACGAACGCGAATATGTGTAGGACAGTT
>NW_026251806.1:0-113246 GCF_025024155.1 Gamsiella multidivaricata
TTTGAGGTTCTCGAGTCACAATCAGCCGATCCCTTGGGGTGGTATCTTCCCAGATTTGGCTCGACCCCTCCGGACGAAGACACGATCATCACAGGAATTCACAACACGCTTTATTCTATCCAAAGAAATGGGGCACCAGGAACGCATTGGAACGGGGAGCGGCTCATGAACTCTCTACCGATGTGCCTGCAGAACTTGTGCAAGCTCCACCATGTCATCCGGGGATGGGTGGTCTCGCAGATCGCCGCACCAAGCATTTCATATGATACCCGGCTCGACCGTATGCAAAAGATGCTGGATGTTATCATGGAGAGTCGACGAGCGATGACAGGGTTCGGAGAGGATCACATCAAGTCTTCAACAACGACGCCGCTAGATCCCGGAACTACATCTGCAGCAGGAGTACCCTCGTTTGTCGAGAACGCTGTTGTGAGTGCTTTGATTAGTCCGGAAAGTAGGGCTTTTACTCGAGTCTGGATAAAGTTGGCAGCAGATCGGAAAGGGTCGGTCGAAACCCTCGAAGACGTATTGACAATACGGCGTGAACGCGAGTCTACTGCGGCACTATCGACCATATCAGACCAACCCATCACGACATCGCAGGAGTTGGTACCGGCTGTTGGATGGTTGATAGAGCGACTACTGGAAACATGCTGCTATGTCCGCGATATGTGCTATGAATCGCCTATGCTTGTGAATTTTGATAAGCGGCAATATGTTTATGACCTCATCCAGATATATACACGACGGCAGGAACAGTTGCGGAGTATACAAAAGGTATCGACACCCCTTTCTTCTTGGCTTGGTCTATCCACTGGTCCAAGCTCGAATTTGCCTATGAAACTTGTCCGCGAATCAGCCCAGAGGGAAGCCACCAGCCAGCGTGGTGGCTCGAACGGACAGTTATCCAATGCCACCAACCTATCCGGAAGATCCTCGCGACCCATCAAGATCTTTTCAAGACTTGTGGCTCTACAGCACGAAAAGGTGAAGAGGGACCAGAAAGAATATGAGAAGCTGGAGAAGCAGATCAAAGACACCCAAGGTCGGATCCAGAAGGCTCAGCAGGAACAAGCCAAGAATCTGGAGAAGCAGATCAAGCTGGAGCAGAGCCGAAGTCGGGTCAAGAATCAACTCCTAAAGTCGACCTTGATGCGTGCCATGCGGCCCATCTCCCTCGCCATCACCAATTCTTGGAGCAGTGCGACGACAACAGTCAGCAACGCCACGGCAATTGGAAGCGCCATCAGTGGGAAGGTGATGGGTGGAACAGCCGCTGGGGATGCGGCCGATGCTCTTGGGGTAGCCCATCAACGTTCGATCCAGCCACAGCCACGGATTGTGTCTAGAACAGGAAGCATATATTCACTGTCCAACCCCAAATCCGTCCTGGTCATCAATCTGATTAACTCGACCTGTTCTGTCGCATACACATATACGAAGCGCGATTTTGTCTTCAAGATTATCACAGAGGAAGGTGGTCAATCGCTATTCCAGGCGCTAGACTGCGATGATATGCTGAAGTGGATTAAGATTTTGAACGAAGCCGCTGCAGAGGCGACGGCGAAGAGACGAACGCTTTTGGAGAACGAAGAAACGATAAAAAGCGATATGGAGGCAGCGCAGCAGATGCAGGATGCTCCGGTGGTTGTGGAAAATGAGCGTAAGGGCAGGAGCTCTGGTAGGCAAATTGCGCCCCCCTCCCCCCCCCCCCCCCCCAAAAAAAAAAAAAAAAGGCGAGGCACTAATAACGTTTTATGCTTTACCATAGTATTCGGCGTGGAGTTGCGCCATCTTATGAGCGAGGGGAATGTTCCCCTAATCGTCGAGAAGTGCATTACCGAGATTGAAAAGCGAGGTACAATTCGGTGATATTTTTTTCCACACATTCCCCATGAACGCACGCCGTTTTCTCGTTTATGAACTCACAGTATGTTTTACTGAATTGCTCGTCAGGCCTTGAAGAGATTGGAATATATCGAGTACCTGGTGCTGTCTCTGCCATCAACAGATTGCGACTAAGCTTCAATTCTGGTGAGTCCTCGTACATGAAGGGGCAAAGAGATGATCTTTATCCTAATGTTGCTGTTAGTTAATTAGCATAAACGTCCGTCATCTTTTTAGGCTCAGAAAACGTTGACCTGGACAGCGACGAATGGAAGGATATCAATGTCGTTGCTGGGGCTTTGAAGCAATTCCTGCGCGAGTTGCCCGAGGCTGTTATGACCAGTGCTCTGTACGATTCGCTGATCGCGGCGTCCGGTAAGTTGTATGCATGCTCTGAGGAATTGACGCCATCCCATTTCATTTGCTGATGCCCTGTCGTTTTCTCGAAATAGCACTGGAAGACTATGATGAGCGACTGTTGACTATGAAGGACTTGATTCGCGCCCTTCCCACTCCTAACTACATTCTCTTGAAGAGAGTCATTGAACACCTGGAACGAGTTACAGACTTTGAAGAGGTCAACCACATGTATGCGACCAACCTCGCCATTGTCTTTGGCCCAACACTCTTGCGACCTGGTGGCAACTCTGCCAACTCGTTCGCAACATCGATGAAAAACCTAGGCCACCAGCAGAACATTGTACGCAACTTAATTCTCCAGTACCATTGGCTCTTTGATGTCGAAGATGAGGAAGGCACCGGGGAAGTAGAAGACGAGGAGGATGAAGAAGAAGGAGGACTAGGAGAGTTCCCGGAGATCCTAGAGGATAGCGACGAAGGCGATTATGAAGGTGATGATGACGATGACGACGTGGGCAAAGTAGGAGATACAGAAACGGAGGTGCAGAAGAGCAAAGACGAGGATAAAGTGGTGGTCCTATCGGCTTCACAGCCAAACTTTCTGGTAGCGGACATCAAGGAGGCCGACAAGGACAAGGAGAAGAACTCAAAGAATCAGCGGAGGAAAACAATCATTTTTAGATAGGGCCGGAAGAGCTTGCAGTTCAGATCCAAAGGGCACAATAGCATTGTACAAATTTGGGGCGATGAAGACGCATGCATTTGTTTCCCATCGCCATTGACATGTAGTGTGAAGTTTAATGCCGGCACGAAGGGAAAAAAAAAAAAAATAGGGTGACGACGGCATGAAAAAGTACGGATAGCTGAAAAATGGACTACGGATGCACAACCTCAAAAGGGGAGAATGAGGTGCGTCGAAGGAAGGGGCGTGTAAAAAAGAAAAAAAAAAAAAAAAAAAAAAAAAGTATGAATAGCAACGAGATGATACTCGGACACGGCTGCATCGGAACCAAGACACAGCAGAACAGAATGTTATTTTCTTCGAGTGATAGACGTGCGACTTCAGAGAACCGCTTTCGACGCATTTCTAGCAAATTGGGGATTCCAGACGGACACTTCGAACCTGCGTTAAAGCGATTTACTCTGATGCATTAGGAAGTACTATGTTGAATAGTCCTGCTTGCCCTCCTCTCCAAACATAAATATTTACTGGAGCCTTCAGAATTACTGCTTCCGCAGCTAAAACGCGTTCAACGCAGGACTTGTGAAGCACAGCACGCGCAAAAAAAAAGTGAGCCTTATTCTTAAGGATAAAGCAATGAAGCACTTTAGGCTTGATTCGGTAGTGGCTGTGCATTTATTTTTAAAATGTGCAGAATGGGGAAAGAACTAACTTTTTAGCAGAGTGCTGCGATGAGGGGGAGCAAGACAGAGGACGAACATGGCGCATAGAGAGGAAAGGGAGGTCTACATCTAAAATAGCGAGGAGTACACCTACATAAAAGACTAAGCATAGCACAAATGCGTACATCATTCTGTTTTTCTATTCCATCGCCTACGCCCTTTCTGATAACCGTCCAACGCTTCCTAGTGCTTCTTTATATGGCATCATAAGACAGTTCGCCGTTTTAGCATGGATTAGTGAGAAGGTATTGAGCGCAGGCCTTCACAGAGTAAATAAGTAAAAAGTTTATCAAACACAATATAACTTTACAAGACTTCAACATTTTTCTCTTTGAAATGAACTATGCCCTCTTCGGCGGCTATGGTTATAATGACCACACCCTTTCAGCGGAAATGAGGTGCCTGACGTTCCCTATGAGAGACAAGTTGACGATGAAAGTAGAGTAGAACAAAAAATCAGCTCAAGCGCGTAAACCAGTCCATCATCTCATCATTTTTCTTATGCCAAAGACGCATCTTGTCCATACATTTCCTCATCGTCATCATCTTCTGGAGCAGACCGCCGCATGGATGTCCTCTGTTCCTTGGGTTGAGATCCGACTGTCTGTATTGCCGTGTAGATTGGTCCATATTCCTATATATACATTAATAGAAGAGGATAAGAGCACTGTATGCGAATGCTTTTAAGTGAACATCTGTTCTGTTCTTTCGCTATCCATACCTCGAGCTGGTGCCTGAAGCCAGGGTTAGGATTCATACAGAAGCGTTTGTTCTGGACGTATCGGTACACGATCTCGTACTCCATGCCTGTTGCTTCCATCAGATAGGCGACCACAAATGCCGGCGACCTCGAGATACCGCTCATGCAATTGACAAGAACCTTGCCATTTTCTCTGAAGATCGCCTGGTCAATAAATTGCTTGACTGAGGGAAAAAGTGTGATGAGATTTTGCGTGGCAGCGTCCGAAATTTCTAGTTGGAGATACTGAAAGTGTTCTGGGTAATGAACCTTCAGAATCCGCGATTCAGAGACGTCCCAGAGCGAGACAATGTGGGTGATGCCAGCCTTTTTCAATTCCTCGAGATTTCGAGTCGCGGAGTAGGGGCCGAGGAAGATGGAGGGGAGGATCTCTTGCATTTCTCGCCGCTGTTCGTAGCGCCATTCCAAGACAGGAACGTTTTGGCTGATGAGCTGACGATACAGGCCCAGCTTCTGAGTTGTATTATCCTGCTGCTCCGTCATTCGCCTATAAGGTGTCCTGAGCTCGTAGCGTTCCTTGCCTAATCTTTCTGACCGGGAGAGGTTGTGCTGCGTTATATTTGGGGGATTTGGCGAAGGTGAACGGCTCGACAGGTGTTCAGGGCGAAGGTTGAGGAGTAGGGGAAAGTGAGAGAACTCAGAAAAGAAAAAGGGCGCCACCATTTTCCTCATTTTTTGCCACCATACCATTATGTGTCGCCCCTCACATCCAAAACTTTGCGTTTCCAAATATCGTTTATTCGAAGATTAGTGCAGCGACCGTGAGGAGAGAGAGAGAAAGGAGAGATATATTTGAAGAAAGTAAAGGTCCTCACAGAACGTGCTCGCCACGCAGCTTCTTCTCGGACTTTTGCATGATCTTCAGGAATTCCTCAAGAGTGATGCGACCATCACCGGAGACATCGGCTTCGTGAACAATCTCATCGACATCGGCCTAGATGTATACGCAGCATACAACGCGAAGATACAGGTCAGTTAGAAAAATTTCGCGATTAATAACACTTTCGTGAAGAATGAGTCCATTTATCGTATGCGCATTGCGAAAGAAAGAAAGGGTCATTACCTCCGAGAGTGAGCTGTTGCCAAAATGCTGAAGGGCAGTGCGGAGCTCGGCAGCAGAGACATTACCAGAGCCGTCCTTATTAATTGACCTGAACAGGGCGCCATAGGCCTCATCAGAGGTTTCGGCACCCTTGTGGTTTTTAGCCATCAACGCAATGAACGCCTTATAGTCCACGGGTTGCGTGGGAATCTTCACGTTCTTGGTCAACTCGGGGTCATTGAGGAGCTGTTATTTCGGATATAAAAGAAAACATTTAGAAAGTAAGGCATTAGGAGGCGAGTAGACCAGCACTCAGCAGCACTAGGGATCCATATACTGCTATTACATATCTCAGTATAGACATCGATAGAGATAATAAATAAAACGAGCCATTGAAGTATAGCCAACAGTAGCATTTGGTACCATATGTCTCAAGACACATAGCATGTAGGTCTGCGATGAAAAGGTGGGGGTAGAGTAGGACCATAAACATCCGAACGATAGATGCGTTGATGGGATATGAATAGGGCAAACTGAGTTAGAGTTGTTACTTGCAGCAAGGAAGTCGGCGAAAGCCTTGGGCTGAATGACACCAGAGTTGGTGGGGTCGAAGAGGGCAAAGGCCTCCTTGTATTCGATTTCCTGGGCGTAAGTGAGAGACATGGTAGTGGTGGTGATGGCGATGGCAATGGCGATGATGATAAAGAGAAGTGCGACTAAAAACAAACGGCTGCCCCAGCAATAGCAATCACGTACAGGACGATATTGTTTAAGATTCAGGAACGGAGCACGTTCTTTCAAGCCTGTACGGCCTCAGTCCTGGGAAGATCAAGCGCGTTGTCCATGTTTCCGCTGAGATATTTGGGAAGAGTTGTAGGCGAAAGAAAATGCCGGCAAGGGATCCATCATGCGAGGGTTCATTCTCTGATTTAATCAGCCAGCGCAAAGGTAATCAAAAACTCTTTCTCAATCAGTCGTTTTTTATGTATTCAAGCCTAGCCAAGCGTGGGAGAACTAGTCAAATTCCCGCAGGTGCTAACGATAGTGCACCGGACACGAATTGCCATGCTGAAGCCAGCTGTGGATGCAGTGCCGATGGTATGTGCATAGACAGTTCAGTCTCGCTACTGTCCGTCCTACATTGTAACAATGTAAACACATTCAGAAAGTGAGAACACATTCCTGGACGTACAAACGGACCTTCTATTAAACGAAACAAAAATGTGTAAAGACTCTTACCAGCAACGAACTCCTCAAAGCAGATTGCACATTCTTGATCAATCAAAGGAGAGTCGGCCGGCAGCTTGTAAACTAAATAATAATAATAATAATAAAAGTAATAAAAAAGATACAGAGCATTAGAAGGTTATCAAGAGAAATAAAATGGGTCGACTATGGGCAGTGAAGAGACCAATCGTATCATACCAACGTAGCGGACAGGCCCACTTCCTTGGCCCGATTTACCCTCTAAACAATCCTGTACATGGGCTTCTTGAGCCGGTTTTCCACCTTCCAAGCCCGCTAGGATGGCTCCACAAACAGGACATTCGCTCATCAGAGAGCTGGAGCTGGCATTCCGCACCATTGGTACCGGGTGCAAGCTTGATGAACTCGAACTTCTGGAAGAAGAGTGCGACCGATCTGGAGCATAGGCTGAGCCTGACATATAAACTCCCAGACTACCATCGTTATGCGCGGGCGCACTGGATGCGTAACCGGTAGGGTGCGATGGGGCGTCACCATGGAGCATTCGGCGGTGTGCCTGTTGAGGTCCAGTGTTATGCTGTACCATGCCTGATGGTGAACCAGATCCCAACCCTGATCCTGATTCCGATCCAAATCCAGACGCAGCGCCAAGGCTTAACGAGCGGCCGGGTCCCAATGCTGTATAGCAAGAGTCGCATACGCGATAGCTCTGAACGGTTCCCCTTCTAACCAGCATTTGGTGATTCAGGTACGCCTCGCTTGAGGTAGGATCGAAAACGACCATGGATGGGTGCAACATTGCCCGATGGCTCGAGCAGCGATCGCAGACTACGTGACCACAACGACGGCAATGATGTCTTCGTAGCCATAGTGAAAACTTCCTATGGCACTCTCTGCATTCAATGGCTTTGTGGTCCGATTCCCATTTCGCCTCCACGACCGGAGGCTGTACCTGGCGGGGCTGTTGACGAGGTGATGGCTGAGGGGTCTGCATCGACTGGATTCGACTCGAAGACGCCCTGTCTTGACTTGGGAAGGCATTAGGCGTCGGGAACGAGGTCAGAGGCTGCCGCAGATACTGCATAGCTCCTGTGCGACCATCCCTACTGCTGCCTTGGGCCTGTGATGGCTCTGACCCCGGCTCTGATTCCGCTCTCGTATTATTTTGAGACGACATGGCAACGATTGATGTTGAAGAGGAGGAAGGTGTCGCCGGCCTTGAAATTCGTGTCAGGCGAGTAATCGGGAACGGTTCAGCTTGCACTGTTGCTGGAGAAGCATTAGTAATAGCAACCTCGGGCACAGGATGGCTGGGAGCAGGAATAGGTATGCTGGATGATTCAGAGTGATTACTTGTAACCTCACTCTGCAAAATGTCGTCGTGATTTGGTGTATCCAAAGTTGTTGCATCGAAAGTAACTGCTAGATCCTGATCGTCTCCCATCGCAACAGAGGATAAAGTGATTGTCGAGAATTCAGTCTCATGATCGTTCCCTGGGTGCTGCTCCAATGCCTCCTCGCCTTCCAAAGAAGATTGCCTCTGTGGGTCTGCAGCCATGCCGTCTGGAATATCTGTATACGCGTTGACAATGTTAGTAGTGCTGGCAAAACTACCATTACTTGTTCCTTCAGAGTGGGCATCGGCATCGCTATCTCCGTTCGGATGATGATGAACCAGCTCCTCAAGGGTTGCGACATCTGATGGCCGAGATTTCTGAAGGGTTAATCTCCGTAGTTCACTGCCTGATCCAGAGCTGCCTTCTGATGAACGGGAAGCAATTTGGGGTCGGGGTGTGTCCAATTGGCGGAAATCTCCTAATGCTGCTTTTCGCTGGTTAATAGAGTCCGCTAATTCCTCGGCATGCTGCAGATACTCCTTGACTATATCCGAGGCTGTTTGCTTAGATACAGAATCCTTATCAACTAATAGAATTATAGAATAATATAGTAATAGAATAATATAATAATATAATAATGGAGCATTGGAACAATGGAATAATACAATACAGAAACATTAGAAGTTGCAGCGGGGTTATACATCCAGGGCATTCTTGAGCCGATGCTAGCAAATGAAAAGGCACGGCGCACTTACATTTGATGCCGTTGAGCAGTATCTGGATGGCCTGACGGTATCTCGCAAGTTCCTGCTCTTTATCCTTAAATCCATCGTCTAGCCTCAATGCAAGCTTCGCTCGCTTGCTGTAATTTCCAGCCATTTCCTGAGCCCAATGGGACTGTTCAGCTTTCACTTCCTCAGGAATACCTCCCGCCGTAGTGACTAAATCCATGCGTTTCTTCATCACCCTTATCCATTTTCTGCGCCTCACCCAGCTGCTGCCGGAGGTTGGGGGCATTGCCGACCACTGCTGGTTCACATCCGTCAAGGACTTTCCGTATTGCCAACCCTCATTGTCGGTATTAGGATCCGTTTTGTCGACGACCCACTCTGTTAGCCAAAACCACCCGCGTTGCATATTCGGTCTGGTACTTGAGGCTCCAGAGGCTGCAGCAAGGGGCAGATGGACGTCGTCCTTTGTCGAGGGTCGTCCATTGGGGAGTGACCATGGACCGCAAACATCCTGCTGAGTAAGTGCGCTTGCAGAAAACTTTGGGGCCATGAGTGAGAGCGGAAACGAGGATGCTGCTCTTTGATTTTCGTGCACGGTCATCAGAACTGTGCTGTGAATAGCAAGAGGGTCGTATATTTCTTCGGCAGAATGTTCCTCTAGAGTACCGAAGAGAAAGGGTCAGATCGCTGAATCTCATTACCGAGCCATTGAGATACAGTGACACCACCTACCCTTCCACCGCTGCTTTTCGCTACTCTGAAGAATGTCGCAGAGGTATGCTTCGCTGTTTGCGGCCGCGACATCGTAAGCCATCTCTGAAAAAGTGTTTTTGAGTAACGGGTTCGCTCTTGCGTGGTTTAGAAAGTATAAAACCAGAGGGATGTTGCCTTTTGAAGCGGCGTTAACTAAGTTTTTGGGACCACCGCGAGCGTATGGGATTAGTTCTGGGCGTGGGAGGCCAAGTTGAGAGCGATGATACAAACGCAATGTACAAAATGCTGACGGGCATATTGCTTGAATTACTTAGTGAAGTATGTCCCATTTTGCTTCTAGCATTGATATCGGCCTCGCCTTTCTCCAGAAGCACCTGTGCAATATCGATAAACCCTTTTGAGCTCGCATTGTGAAGGGCTGTCCATCCATCCATGTCTCGCTGGTGTACGTTGGCGCCCCGCTTCAGTAAAAAACAGACGATGGAGTAAAATCCCGCGTAAGACGCTTTGAGTAACGCAGTCTAAAAGGAGCAAAAAAAGGGTGTTACAATGCAAGGAATTTACGGCCGCGTATTTGCTGGACATTTAAACATGCGTACCTCGCCTTCGCGATCTTGAACATCCACACCTGCTCCCGCATGATCAATCAGAACCCTCACGACCTCATCATGCCCTCGAGAAGCTGCGAAGTGGAGGGGGTTCATGCCTGTCGCCGAGGATATGTTGTCAATCGAGTCCTTGAGCTGCGGTGACTGGGTCAAAATATCTTGCACCAGCTCTGCCTGGCCATTGATACAGCTCTCAACAAGCCTGGCCCACAAGGCGTCGTCCGAAGATCCCTCTGCATGGTCTACACATTCCACAGGAATAGCTTTTGAGACGGAATCGCGCTCAAATTCGTTCCTGGCTGGCGCGAACGTGCATGTTTCATGTGCGATCCTGCTGTTACTACTGCTTCTGCTACTGGCGTTCAAAATATCGACACCCGCGAGTGGGTCTACAAAAGAGGTCGAGTGAGATTGTGTGGAGGTTGCGGGGTTGTCGATAGCGACCGGGACGGGCAGCTTAATGGAGTTGAGATGATTGTCCCCGTATAGGTCGTGGCTCTCACCAGGCACAGGCGGGTGCACAAAGTCTGGTATCGAGCCAGGCGGAGTAACGGTGGTAATCATGGCCTTTCTATATGCTATGTCGGCTTTATTGCTGTTGATGTGGCAAGGAGAGGGCAGGCGCTACAAGATACATGAGACGAATCGCAGCATGAGAGGCCATGAAGTCGAAGTGAATAGTATGGACACAGCATGGCGTAGGATTGTGTTTCAATGTACCTTGTTGCGGTCTGAGCTGGGTATCTAAAGTGGACCAGGGGGAAAGACAGAGGATGTGTATAAAAAAAAAGTATGAGGTGTAATGAGCAGAGGAGGGTTCGAGATGGGATGCGAGCTGAAGTAGGAGGAGGAAGCCCTGGGTAGAGCGAATGCATTCCACATGTTCGCCCTGTTGGCACCATTGATCGTCCAGCACGTGATATCAACTCTTTTACCGCTGACTCCTTGCCTAATTTGCCTTGCCACCAAACACATCCATTCATCCCCTTCTGCAATGGTTCTCTACTGAGTTACTCTGCCAACATCAGTCCCCTAGGAAACTGATCCACACCTTCAGCAACCCTATCGCCGCTTACAGGAACATAAGAGCCAAACGAGGACGGGACTTCAAGGGGATAAGATAGATTTGCCTCAACCATGGCTGACCATGTCTTGAATCCTCAGCCTTCACGCGGGCCGCTGCAAGAGTCCAGGAACCATAGTAACATTCAGCCCTCTCGGCAGTCTCTCTCCGAAAAACTAAATGGGCCTCTTGGCACTCACGCCGATTCTTCTTTCAAAGTGGGCCAGGAAAACATAATCCCGTTGACATACGTCTCATCCACCAACTTTCTTGTTCGGAAACCCAGTGCAGGGCACGCAACAATTGTTGGCGATAAGGGTTCCCAACGAAACAGGATTGCGCTGCAACAGAAGCCCTTCCCTGGTCCAAACCCACCCAACCTCAAGGACCGCCATGTCTTGACTCAATCTTCGTCCAACCCATTGCTTAAGGTCAGACAGCTTACCACTGCCCCCAGCGCGAACTCGACATCATTCAAGGACCTCAAGCCCGAACAACCGACTCAATCTCAGGCTGCTCGAGGAGACTCTGTCACCAAAGCAGGACCTCGCACCCAATTGTTATCCCTTCCCAAGGCAGCGTCACGTTCTCAGACGCAACCCCACCCTCAGGCTGTACCGCGTCCTCCCCAATCGCAGGGTCCTATCTCAACGCAACCTCATCCTAATTCTCAGTTGCAATCACAGCCCCAGGTACCAACGCAACCGACTCAGCCCACACATTATCCGCACGGCACTGTCGAATGGATCCAGAGTCTAGTTAAAGTATTACCGACCTTCAAGTTTTACTTTCACAATGTCGACCCTCTTCAAGTCAAGAAATTTGCAAAAACTCTTGCAGTATACAACGCCGTAAGTCACCATGCTTAGTCTTTCTGATGGGATCGATGAAGATATGTTCACGACCGTTAATTTTACACACCGTATATACACTGTCGTGATTGCATAGACCGTAACGAAATTCTTTTCGAACGACGTGACCCATATTGTTACTACCAGTCCTATACCTAACAAGGATACCATTGCGCAAAATAAGCATATCAATCTAAAAAGCCATGCCCAGCCTCAACCCCCAAGCACCGCCCCGGGGAAGTTACCTCTCAAGCCGTCAACAATCACGCCCTCCCCGAGTGCCGAAAACAGCATTCTTGTGAAGGCGCTCAGCTTCGGTATAAAGATATGGAGCCTGAATCGGATGATCCATATTATGGGGCCTCTGTTGATCGAGCCGTTGACGCAGAACGAGAACCGAAATCTACAGGATTATCTTCAACACGAGAAGGTCTATGGGTTGACTACAACTCAGAACGACGATGCGTATAGACCGGAGTACCTTGTCCTCAGGAGAAATTACGTGCTGGTGGAGGATGTCACAGGACATTTCCAAACGATCTTGGCGTATGACTATCCCAAAGATGCCGAAAAACCCTATCCGTGGCCAAGGATCTATGTTCAATCTACCCACAAAACACCCTTCGTATGTATCGACAATCGATCAAAGGACGCGAAGGATACAAAAGAGGTTAAAGAGAGCAAGGACGCCAAGGATGCAGCCAAAGATGCAGCCAAGGATACATCCAAAACCAACGACAATCACAATCACAATGATTATATCGCCGACAATAAGGAGAAAGGTAGCGAAAATGGAGAAGGATTTCCTCGAAACACGACTTCGAGGCCCATTTTACAGAGATCGCCATCGGCATCCGTTCTCGCTTCAGGTCTCGTCAATTCGATTACCTCCAACATCGTTTCGACAAGTTCAGCAGTCAACAAGACGCCGGCTATGCATGGCATTCGGAATATACAGGATCCTATTCTAGAGCAGCTTGGGAAGCGAGCCCTCAACGCCATCAAAGGGGAGGCAGGCATAGTGCCAGATATCAAGAAAACAGAGTTCGTGCGTCCAGCGAATGTACTTAAGCTGAGCAAACACAGCATACAATCAAATTCAGTCTTCAGCAAACGAGAGCCCTTAGGCACCATAGACGTCAATGTAGCCGTCGCAAGACCAGGGCGGCCTGCTATCGCACCATTAGTGGCTGTCACTTCAGTTGAGGCACCGTCTCGCCAAAGCGTCCCAACCCAGGCAACCAGGGAATTACATGGACCGGTAAATGAACACTCATTGAAAGCCAATACAGTCAAGGAGCCCTCAGTTACTGCTACCGTCGTAAAGGATTATCGCAAGAAGGGCTACTGCGAGAATTGCCGAATGAATTTTGGCGATTTTGATAAGGTATGATATGGAATTTTGACAATGCTACATGGCTGCGCTATTATACGAGCGTGGCTAATGTCATCTCCTTCATTTCCGTCGTCTTTATCGGCGCAGCATATTGCCTCAGCTGAGCATCGACACCAAGCGCAAGAAAGAAATAAGTTCGAACAACTGGATCAGCTTTTACACCTTCTCCAGCGGAAACCAAAAAAGCCAGTATCACAATGTAGCGTCCATGACACAACACAGGAAGAACGGCCTTCAAACTCGCTGTTGGAAAACGTGGAGAGGGCAGGCAAAGCAACCGGAATCGACGGTGATGGCAACATTATTGCGAAAGCATCGAGAGATCGCGAGACAAATGCTCTAAAGAAGGCCAGCGATCAACAAGAGCCCCGGCAATCAGGCAATCACGCCTCAGGAAGAGGCACTAGACACCCATCTGATAGAGTGGTTGCTGACTTGCAGTGTCAGGAGATAGCCAGAGTCGCAGTGAAAGACAAGGCTAAGGTCATCGATGCTGGCGAAGGAGGCGATAGGACTTCAATCGAGACCTGTGTGAGGCAAGTAAAGGCTGAGACGAAGATCCAGTATGAGCACAAAGGAGAGGATGATCAGCTATCCTCGGAGATGTTAAGGCTAGGTGTATCGGAGACAGGCGAAGAAGAGTGTTCGACACATGCGGCGGACACTGCTATCTTGACACCAGAGACTATATCAAATACGAATCCCAAGAGCGTGGATGACACATTTGTGCAAACGGATACAGATCACAACAATGGATTCTGGGCGCCGTTTTCTGACAGAGTATACGTTTCAGAGCCTAATCCAACGAGTCAAGTGGCGACCGATATTACACAGCCGGACGACCGGTTTCTGGAGGATTCAGCTATTGGTTCACAGGTGTCAGAGGCCACAACCCCTATCTGTCTGCATCTACCCTCGACTAGCGTGTTTACAGACGGGGCTGAACCAGCAGCGACTCCTACGAAGGAGGACTGTGCATCAGAAGGATCGAGCGAAGGGGACAAAGATGGCTTGGAGGATGCTGTAAAGCTGCTGAAATCGCCGAGTGCCGGTAGAGGCGCTTTCGCTAGAGCCCAAGGCGCCGATCTGAGACGAGGGTTTGCATTTTCAGGCATCGAGACTGTATCGGCGCTCGGCAAGGGTTCTTTAAAGCGCAAACTGGAGGACATCCTGGCGGAGGAACAGGCAGCAGGAAGGAAAGAAGCCACAAAGGGGGCTGCCATCGACCTACCGAGCTCAACGGCGTCTGTGATGTATGATGAAATGCTGCAGTCGAGGCTTTTGTTGCAGCCCGCTCCTCGCCAGTACCAGCACCCCACCCCACTACGTCTCGCATCGCTAAACCATGCTTCCCAATTTCGACATCCTCCGACATCGCCATTGCCATCATCACGCTTCTCCTCACCAACCAAATTCGAACTGCATCAGGGACGCGACCATACACTACTACCGTCTCAGCCAGATCGGCATGCTGTTGACAGATCTCATTCTTGCAATGGCACTGATTCTGGCAGTCCTGTCCAGATACACCCATACTATGAAATGAACGGCAGCCCTCGAGGCGTACATCGTAGCGATGGACTACCGAGTACATTGCCCGCGTCGGGCTACAGTGACAACTATAGCAGCCAGCAGCTTCATTATGCCAATCGTCGAGAGGATAGCGTCCGTGTATCAACCCCACTTCGTCAGGCGACTTCGAGTTTCCAATACCAGTATGATGTTCGAAACAGCAGATTTGGATCGCCATTTGCATTAATGGAATATCCCGACTCCTCGTCACCCATATCTTCGATGATGCCTTCTGGATTACAGCCGCCTTTGGACCCGAACTACTATGGCTCTGGGCCGTCATCTCCATCGCGCTCTCCCGGCCAGCGAATAGTGTACCGCAACCAGTTCTCCGTTATGTCGCATGCAGAACAGGAGCGCGAGCGCTGCTATCAGCACTACCATGGAAACCAACTGCCGGAACCAGCTGGACAAAAGAAGTTGAGGGGCGGGTCTAGTCTTCCGGATGAGTTTGATGAATACGGAGAGGGCTGCATGGTTTTCTTTGAATAGAATATTTACCTCTTGTACACTAGCGTTTATTCGCGTGATCAAGGTTCATGCACAGGTGGCGCAGTCGCACAGCTTCAATGCACAGACGCCCAGACCAAGAGCACAAAAAAATATATATTGCAAATGCTTTTTTTTTTTTTCTAAGTTTCAGTGTTGCTTGTATGACCAAGTGAATGCGCTTTTGTATTCGAAAAGCAAATTCATCTTCGGATTAGGGGTATGAAACTTGCTTTGTCGATCTGGAGTGATGGTTTCATTAGCAAATAAAGTACATGGTCATGACTGTCTCTATATTGAATTCGTGTACAGGAATGAATGAGTGAATGAATGAGTGAATGAATTAAGTAATTAATTGATTAATGGACCCTTGCTTGATTCTTCAAGGGATATTTCTTTTTTGGCTGCCCTCGGTTCCTGCATCGACATTGAGTCCCAGTCCCACTATGGCGGATGGTTGGCTGTCTGGAGCGTTGCTCGACCGACTCTTGTACGGCAGAGTCATTTGAACAGGCGCAGAGGAACTTGAATCGAGTTCCTCTTCTTTTTCCTCTTCTTTTTCTTCTTTTTCCTCTTCATCTTCTTCCACAGTTGCCACAGGACTGATGCTGATCGATGAATAGCCCAGAGTCCGGCTCGCACCTTGGTTTGTCGAAGATCCACTGAGCCCAGAAGTTGATGATAACAAGGATGGACTCAACGATACTGCCGATACTGTAGACGTCAGCTGCGGGGGAGGCGAAGAGAGCGTGATGGATAGGATTGGGGGCGTGCTCATACGAGCGGGCGAACGTCTTCCCTCTGAAGCAACCAGCGCAGCTGGGTAAGTGGTTGAGATAGGAACATTATTAGTGCTACTGCCAACACCGGCGGTGTTATCCATGGAAGGTAGCCGCTGGAAAATCACACTCTTGGACCGTCGTTCCTTAGCAACGTTGTGTGGAGATGACCCAACCCTGTAAGGGGAAACATCTTCGGATTCTGGACGATGCGCACTCGTCCGGAACAGATGCTCCCCGCCATCCAGCGCCGATGGAAGTGGATGGATGGGAGATGGAGCGAGATAAGATTGATCCTGGATGGTAATTGAAGGGGTTGTTCGACTGGGAACCGTCAGACTCGATGTGCTGACACGGGCTTGATTATTTGGCTGGACTTCAGAGGCTCCTTCCGTCTGGTGTCCATCATGCTGCGTAGGTTGGTATTCATCGGTGACAGCAGCCATCTCGGTTGGCGGGACGACCGGGATAGCAGCTGTTGCTACACTACCTGAGGCAGCAGCAGTAGCAGATGGAGGCGGTGCATAACCGATCGAAAATACCGAAGGGAAGCAAGCCAGAACGATCCGTGTCTCCTCTTCAATGTTCTGAATAAATATCTTAGTCCTTGCATGAATGCACGCCACCCTGTAATTTTCCTGCTCCTCGGACGAAATACTCGGCCGCCTACCAAGAGCTATCCCTCCGCTCACCAAACTGACTCCGTCTTCAGTGTTCCGACTATCCATGCGCCTAATTAGATGCACATTGTGCTGTGTATGAGGATTCGGACTTTGGACAGAGGCTGATGGTAGCTCGGCTGACGCCTGAAGTTGCGGACTAGGATCTGCTTTTGGCGGTGCGGTCGTGATAATCCTTGGCTTTAGAATGCTGCGATTCTTCTTGACTGGCATGCAGGGGATGCCGACTGCTGTCAGGATAGCCGATGCTGGAGAGGATGGCTCCCCAGCCTGCTGGTTTAGCGCAGTCGGAGGGTTGCCAAGAATAAAGCTGCGTCCGCCACTCGCATTTTCCGAACTGCTCCAGGGCGAGGATACGCCCATACTGCTCGTAATGACGTTCAAGGTGGGTCTACTGTTGGTTTCCGGAGTGGTCCCGGGTACAGTTAACGTCATCGAATGTTGGGCTGCTGATGGACTCTGTATTGCTGAGTCCGGCAATGGCAGCGCTGGCGCCTTGAGCGCAGCCTCTCTGGCCAAAAACATAGATCCGAATCCGGGGCTGACAGGCTGTCTCTCGTATTTTCCTGGTTGTAGAAACTGATGTTCGTTGTTGTGGCTGGAACCTACGTTGGGAAACTGAGACGAGTCCCGTCGATCGGTGTACCGAGCCATAGACGGCGACAGGCCAGTCGATACCAATGCCGTCCTCTTTTCCGGATACATGGGCACTCCACACTCCGTAGCCATCGTCATCCCATCTGAGGATGTATTGAGCATTGCCCTGACGTGAGCTAGAGATCTGTTGGCACGGTCGACAAGGACTTTTGGCAGAGTATCCTCAGCATTCTTTGCTTCAGACTCTGTTTTATGATGCCTGCCATGGCCACGCAATTGAGTTCGAGGAGTCTTGGGCATCGTGGCGTTCACATTGCCGCCTTGTTCAGAGGTCTCAGACATGAAGCTGTGCTGATGCTGGTGTTCTGCGGAGTACAAGTGAGGCGACATGGACGTTGCAAGGCCCTGAAGCGGTCTCTCGATCGCTGTGAACGCACTCATGGTATGAGTGGGTTTGCTCCAGCTTTTCCACTGCTTCCGGCGATCCGCCCGCTGCTGTTGCCCGACAATCTCGGAGTCTCGGCCATGAAAACCTTCGTTTGTTCCACCATCGCCTCTGAGATGCAATGGCGACATCCACGGCGATGACCCTCCAGATGCAGAGTTGCCTGAAGGAGGAGCTGCGGGAGAAGGCCAATAAAATGCTGGGAAATTTGGTCCCGAGCTATTAGTTGATCGACCGAGACGCGCTGACAGTGCCTGGGACTGGTGATCCTTCATCAGGCGAAGTTGATCCATAAGAAAAGGACGCATCATGATCATAAGAGGTACGCGACTGAAAAGGATCGTCTCTGCAAATGTCCAAAGTAGATATCCAAGAGCAGTTGCGGGGACATTTTCTTTAGCGACGTTGGGACCTAAGACAGGTATTATGTCGCTTGTGGAACGGAAAAACCCTGGGAATGGAGATAGTCCGCCTCCCGTGTGCCTCACATCGGGTGTGCGGGGACCATCCAGACGTGGAGTCGCAGGAAAGGGAGTGGCAATGCTGGGCGAGGATGGGCCAGAGCCACCATGGCTAGTTTGGTGGCCATGTTTCATGGTAACTTGTCCCAAGAGAGAGCTCGTCAAATGGGCATGGACCGAAAAGTAACGCTTCACGATGTTGAAGATATCCAGCCAGCAGCCAGGGTAGTATGAAAGATATCGCTCTGCTCGGACAATGATGATACGAAGTGCAATGAAATCCACCAAAAGTCCTGGAGACGCATTCATAGTGTGCTCTGGCTGATGATGTTGGTCGTCCACGGGTTGGTCATCCTTGTGTGCATGAGGTGAGATTCTAGATTGAGCAGGTGTTTGGGACATGACACTGGCGGAGAGCGGCAATCCGACAGAAGGAGCGAGCTGCTGTGGCGACATCGGTCCGGATACGTCGAAGGATGACCTCTTCCTGCCCACCCTGGCAGCATTGAGGACCGGAGCAAACAGCCCTGTCGTCCGGGAGGATCTCCGTAAGGCCGGGTAGTACTCAGCAGCCTTAACGGTGAGACCAAGCATCCTTAACCAAAACTGCATCTCCAAAATGTCCATGCAGTTAGATTGAAAGCGAGTTTTGAAGCGGAGGCACATTGGGACAATGACGTATGCCATGAAACGAGGTGTTGGAGTAGCTTGCTCGAGTTCAGAGATCGTGTCCATATCCGCGTTACTGATCATTGAAAGGATCAAATCCACTAGGCTGCTGCAGAATTTGGCCTGAGAGACATGCACGGAATCCGTAATCCAGTGGCCTTTCGCAGCCAGTGCAAGACCTGGACCGACAACCCTATCATGGAATACATGGGCCAGCTCGGGATATCCTCGCAAATATCGTCGGTCGTCCTCCGCAACGAGCAATAGTCCATCTAGAAATCCAGAAAAATCAATCGACTTGTAGTGCGTTCGAAGAAAGCCCGCAATCTGGACCACCAGATACAGCATTGCACGACATCCCTGTTGCAGGCTGTGCGCCGAAAGAATAACGCTACGGATATAATCCTTGACCCACTCCATGGTACATGGAATCTTTAGCGATGTGTAATCTTTGACGATGGACCGTACTAAGCCCGCCATTTGCTGGTGCTGACTGTCCGCCAATTGACCGCCACGATCGCAGAACAACTGGATGAGACACAGAAACTCATGTTTGATTGCAACACGATCATTTTGGGCCCAGGTTTTGCCCTTGACAGCTTGGTTCTTAGCCAGAGGACTCGGGAAGAGCGCGAACCGGCTGACATCACATTTGCCGTCCTCAGTGTCTTGAGTTTGCCTGGGAACGACAGGAGGGGGAACAAAGGATTGAGGCAAAAGCGGTTTCGAGGATCTGGCAAATTTGGAAATCGCCTCGATAAGGCTATCCAGTCCACTGGTCATCAATTGTGGTTCTCTTTCCAGAAAGAATGGCATAATTTGCCTTAGAACGCGGACAAACTGCTCGGATCGAACGGAACCAGGATCGAAGGCAATGACTGCAAGAAACAGCTTGATTGAATCAGCAATGGTAAACTCCCGCTTGTGAAGCAGGTTGCTGCTTTGAAAAAGTTTCGAGTCCTTTGGAATGAAAGGGGACATCCAGTCTGGAATTGCGAGTTGAGGTCCGCCATAGCTGCTGCTTTCATGATAGGGCTCTGCTAGCGATGGAACTCCAAGGGCTTTCGAGTGGTAGGTAGTCGTCGGCTGGTGAAGCGCTTCCAAGAACCCGAATAGACATGTTGCCATAATGTCCGCTTGTTGGCTGGACATGTTGCGTAGCATCAGAGGCACGACCGCCCCCAGACTCTGGAGAACGAACGCTTCTTGATGAAGCAGATAAAACCGGTAGAAAGCGGCGTCGATTGTGTCCTGCACAACGCGTATCGTCGAAGAATCGCAATAGATCTTAAACAGAGCTGGAAATATTAGCATATAGCCATTCTGCAGCGCGAAAAAACGCCTGAGACGAGTTGCTGCCGTGATATAGATATCCAGTGCCTGCCCAACAATGCCCAGGTCATCACCATGCTCCAGCAAGATCACGTTGACGCCGTTGAAGATATTCATGAGTTCTAAACGTTCGGCGTCATCCTTTTGCATGCGCTGAATCAGATTGAGAATGAAACACAGCCAGGCTCGTGCGCGCAGAGATGATAGACCACGAATGCCTCGATCCTGAAGTGACATGGCCGTGACAAAACGCGTCTTGACCTTGAACACGTCTGGAAGGTACTGATTATCCTCCAGCTTGGGATTGATGGCGGATTCCGACGCATCGAGTCTTGGCATCCTGCTAAATCGACCAATACTGTTCTTGATATCGGGAGCCTCCAGAGGAAACCGGACGAGAAAGTTCGTCATGAATTGGATCTGGTTGGTGTTGATAATTGTCATCTGGAACAACTGGCGAGGGACGGCCAGCAGCGCTAGAACGTTGCCTGTATTCGAAAGTCCGTGAGGAAACATGGACTCGGGTGTGATATTGGATCTGAACCAGAAACGACCCAGGTTCGAAAAAAAGACGTCGATTTTGTTCCTCTTGAGATCCTTGAAGACAATGTCATTGGTGGACGACACAATATCAGCCAGGAGGGGAAGAACAGCCTCTATCATATCCATTCCTAATGGCCTCGAGCTCCTCTGATACCACTTGAGCAGGCCCAAAAGGTGATTGAACAGCGCAAAAGAGAAACCAGGTGGCAATTTAGAACTTGAACTGAGGAGCAGATGGAGTCGAGAGATAAGGGCCTTTTGTCGCTCCGGTTTTGCCTGAACAATTTCCGCAAGCAGCCATCGGACAAATACAACCGGCTCGTTTCGGATATAATTGGAAAGAAAATCGATGGCTGCTGAACGGACGCCAACCGTGCTGTCGTCCAGCAGATCAATAGTCGCCATGTTGAGAGAGTTGAGGACTGGAACCAGCACAGTAGCGTGTCTGTCTTTAGGGATCACTGTGTGAGTTCGCCCAAAGTTTGTCTTGTTCTCAAAGTCTTCGTCTAGATAGCCGGTCCATGACAACATCAGTGGCGTCTGGGCACGCCTCATCATCTCTTTCTCGAGTCGACCTCTTTCGCCCCACCCAAGTTCCTCGAAACGGTTTCGAATGTCGACAGGAAAATTGCCAACGCTCTTCAATTCCGTTAGCCATCGCGGCTCGTCCATCGTGTACCGGTTGCTGCCAACTTCAGAGGAGACGAATGGGACCTGTACGTTTATGGCGCGAAATGGACCTCGTGCAGAAGGGTCAATGACGTACGGCTGCAGCAATAGCTCGTTACGATGTTCGAAAATAGCACTGAGCCTCTCCACAGTCGACAGACGTTTGAAGGGATCCTCACTATTGAAGCGGAGGAAATTATTAAATGTTAGCTATTTATAATCTGCGATGAGTAATGAAATCAACCTACATATTCTACCGCAACATACCTGCTCAAGTCGCGTGAGATTATAGAGTAGATCGTTTTGGGCGCGATATCAGCGCACTTGACGAACAAAAACGCCGCGGACGACACCACTTTAGGATGAGACTCAAGTAGATAGACATTCCACAGTGGTTCAATAAGTTTGAGGTACTCGCTGACTTGGATGGCTGAATGGACAGTGATGAGCAGCTTCAGAGTCGCCACTGTTTCGTCCATCCTGATATCCCCCATTCGGCTCAGTCGTTTCGGCTGCAATAGAACATTGCTCTTGGCTGGCACGTTGGCGGTTTTGGATAGCTCTGTGGTGCTTTCGCGTCCCTTAGTCGTATTTGAGTTCGTCTCGTTAGAGTGATTAGTTGTATTCGTGACCTTGACGGTATATCGGTCTTTTCGCTAATGTTTAAAGCGGGATTTTGTGAGGATGGAATTTGATAAGGAAATCACCTCCCAGTTATTAAAGATATTGCGGCATACCTCGCCCACTAAACTGTCCACGCTGCTATAGATGTGCTTGATACGCAGACGCATGGTTTCTGGGATGGCATAAGGACCACCTTTCGCGTTTCCTGCTCCTGCCGGCGCCTTATAGTTGATGGCCCAATCTAGTATCCGTGGAAGCCAGCCGGGTCTGCCGTGTAGAGAATAGATGTTAAAGAAAAATCCGCTGTAATGTGCCACAATGGATAATCATATCAAGCTCGTCTGAGCGACGGCGCCTACCTGTGGATAGTTTTACACAGCATACGAATCTCGTAAAAAATCCGACACTGCAAAACGCGCATAGGCCGGGGGACAAGAATTTTCTTTTCCTAAAACAGATGGCGATCGTCATTAATATATGCTGAATATCTGGCACCGGCTGTCTTATAACAGCTTAGAAAGAAGGATCAAAGATTATGCTATACATACCTTAGACAAAAGGTACAAGCCCAGCTTCCTCTCCAGGTCGATCAGAAACATTTTTCCGACCTCGACTTGATATTTGTCCCCGCTCCTCGCGAGCCTCTTGATTGCATAGATAAATTCTAGGACGATGACGCATTGACCAACAGTGCAAGACCCCCACTTCAGCGTCTGAGTGTGAGGATCGTTCCTTGGTCGTTCAGGGCCAACGTCCGTCATGGCGATGACAGATAACATATCGGCATCCCTCATATAGAGATCTACTAAGCCCATATGTATCTCCAAACAGGAAAGGACACACAGGTAATCCGTGACAAACTGAGTGGAATCTGAAGCCACGCATGCGATCATGGGCTTGTAGAATGCTGCACGATGCACTGTAGAAAGTTGCCGCAGTAGCCTCGACAAACGCTCGCTCGGTTCTGGCTGATGAGCGACAAGCTTCTGTTTTAATTAAAAAATATAAAATAAAATAGAATAAAAAGGTGTTATAATTGGATCCAAGGACAACAGACGTGTATACAGAATATGCTTAAACATACATTGAAAAAGGTGTTCAGCGTCGCGGCTAGTATGGGTGAGCTCATCTCGTTGACGGACCCAAGAACAACCCGATGGTATAAGCTAACCAGCCTCCGGAATGATATGTTTTCGACCTAGAAGGTAAGACTTGGAGTGTTAACAGACTCTGTTCATAGCAATGAAAAATAAAAATATTAATAAAAAATGTAACAGAGCCCATCGACATTTGAACCGTCGTTACCTCTGCCTTTAGTTGCTGCGTAATGATATCTCGGTGCCCGTTTTCCCAAAGAGCATCAAAGTAAGACCGCGCGCGCTGTAGTAATGGATTTGAACGCTCGCCCATTGTGCGGTTTGGATCATGTGGTGGCATTGAGCGCGCCTGGAAATATTCCCCGCTGACTTTGGGGCTGAGGGGTGATCTTGGGGGCGTCCTTGAGAGATTCTCTGGTTCGTGTTCAGTGGATACTGAAGCGCGAGGACTTGCTTCTTGGATATCTTTTGATATTGCCAGGTTCTCCGAGAATATTCTCTCGTGTTGCAGATCCTCAGGGAACTCGATGGAGAATATCATCAGGACAAATTTTAAGAGCATCGCAATTGCATAATCGGAGACAAACCCGCTCAGTCCAGCTGGCGGAAGATATTCCTCAAGAATCGTTGTCAGATCGAGAATAAGCGACCTTGTTGATTCCGATCCGTCCATGTAGGCGACGGGGGCGCTCAAGACCAGCTCGCTCGCCGCCTGCCCAAAGATGAGCACCGCTTCATCCAATGCCAATGGATACTCGGAGACCGGCTCTACCCAATATCTCTACGAATATATAAGATAAGGTAGTTAGTAAGCATGAAGGATTTACAAAATGCTAATTTGCATATATCCTGTGTATCGATTCTTACAGGTATCATCTCATGGACCAGATAACGGACCATGTCGTGATCGCGCAATCGTAAGCATTCAATAAGACCCTTTAGAAAGGCGGCCTGCGCGAGGTACTCCTGCAAATGCTGATCACTGCCGACGTTCTCGCCGATGCCCAAATCTCCGATGCGCATGCGATCCATCACGCTTGTTACCAGCGTAATGATTCGGACGTCCTGAGTCTCCTGGGGGTATTTCGCCTGCTCGCTGAGTAGCTTTACCAATGATGCTAAGAGTGCCTGAATATTCCGTGACGATAGCGGTACTGTTGCCGTGAGCGTATTGGGTCTCAGAAGCTCCTGTATAGTAGCAATGACTCGATCCTTGAAGGGAAAACAAATGCCAGAATTTAGTCCGCTGATAAAGCCGCCTCACATCAACAAAGCTTGTGCAGCCCTTGCCCCGATTCCCATACTACCTTCTTGCATGAGTATTTGAGTGAAAGGAGACTAAGACACCAAAGCACATCCTGCATGTCTTCTGGTTCGCTTTGCAGTGGATATTGCTGTCTCATCTGGTCAAACAGATTTAGTACAGTGGTGGAATCGACACCTGTCCATGACAACATTGCACAAAATTAATTTCCGTGAAAGAATGAGCTTTCTGGCGTGGTATCCCTAATGCACCTTGAATAGCAATACATACGGGACAATGGCTCTGAGCGATCGGCTTGCAGCATCCTGGACATGGCTCGAAGAATCTCTGTTTTACAAGGAATCTCCACCGTAAGACTCTTCCATCGCGTAAGAATATCCGATAGCTCCTCGATGAAGGTCCTATCCACAGCATTCGCTTCCTGAGTTGCCAAAAGGTTGTATGGCGCTCCTGGAATCATGCCTCTTGTGCCAGTGCCGATCCTTGCCACTGCTCGAGATCTCGGTTGGGTCTGCTCATTGCTATGCCTAGACAATGCCTTTTCAATTTCCTTCTCCATCCTTCGGAGCTGTGTCCTTTGAACGACAACTGTCCTGAAGCCAAGTACGTTACGGATTCCACTGGAGACGGTCCCTGAGCTCTCTGCGGGCGGATAGGTCCTCGACTGATCGGTGCCTTGCGCCGTGGTAGGGCGCAAGGTACTGCTTAGTGGAAGCTGCTGCTTTAAGTCTAAAGGCGTCTGGGCACTCAGAGAAGAGGGCTGGGACGTCAGGCTGGTATGTACGATGTTATCGTTGCCAATCATCTTTTGCCGCACTCGGGCCCAGTTCCGATCTACGGCCCGTATCGACGCAGCAACTTCGGGTGGCCGTTGATCCTGCACTGGGTGCCGTGCGGAAGGGCGGGTGCTGTCTGAGGAGGACATGGTATAAGGTAACGCTGAAGGAGACTCCACTGCAGTCTGGGCCTTATCGGGCGCTATTACAGCCAATTGGGCTAGTATGCTGCTGCTACTATCGCCGTTGTCGTTGTCGTTGTCGTTGTCGTTGTCGTTGTCGGAAGGACGCTCGAGGTTGGAGTCATCCTCCTGGTTGAGCGCCATCAAGCCCTGAAAGGACCCTTTATCTCCTGTTTAGTGATTTCGAACGGAATAGTTATAGGAAAAATGACATCAATGGGTCGATACAATAAAATACGGTGGTTGTCGTCTGGATGTGAAGGAATGGTGTGCCTTTGTTTAGATCATGAAGCCGATGAGGGAGTGGATGGGATGTGAATATAAGTGTGATGAAGACGGAGGGAGTAAGAGAACTCAACTCAAGACTGACCATACACCTATACACGGCAGCTTGCTGCTCTCGGGCGGTGTGTCCCTATGCCTTTGCAATTCTAAATGGGTGTTTCTGCTCATTTCCCCAATGGATGCCCATTCTGGGTCTCTGCTGGCGTATCTTGGCCACTCGGCATATGTCTTCCACCATCTCTTCCCGCCTGCTACACATAGTCTATGCATTTCTGCATCGTGCATCATCAGGTAGGTATTGTATTTCCCCTTGGTCCTTTGCCGTCAATCCATGTACTGCGACTTAGCTTTTCCTTCAGGACAGCACGTTTAGCGTTGCACGAATCATCCGGATGTGCACAGCATTTTTTTTTAAGAGTACGTCAGGGCGGAACCAGAAAGGAATTCCAGTGCAGTGGTGCTTTGAGAACACCTTTAGTCGACTCCTAACCTTCCGTAACAGCCTGCTCGCTGGCTCGATATTTCGTTCGCGCTATTCGGTCTTACTCTGCCCTTTGATGCTATTGGACCCTGCGATTGACAATCTGGGCCTTGTCAAAGCTGTGTATTCCAAGAACCCAGACCTGGTGCGCAGACAGGCACCTAGAGGGTCCAGTTTTTTTCTGTCGTGATGGTGATGGCGACCCAAGCATGGCGCTCAGTGACCCGTTTCCTCCTTACTTCCCTAATATCGTGCCGGTGTGAAGCATTATCTCGATACCGGCTCGTCTCCTTGAGTCTTCGCTCACCCCGCAAGACCCAGACATCTGCGGTATATAAATACAAGTGCCTTGAGCACATGGTTTACTGCGTCTCCAAACCTTCATCCCTCCTATTCAGTATATTGCTTCCGACTTCACTTGACAATTAATATGGCAACAACCATGCGGTCACCAAAGCATACACTCTCTCACTCTAGTTCTCTGATGCGATGGGCCATCTTTTTGTCATTTAATATGTTTGTTCTGAATGCTTCAGTGGCTTCTGCGCACAGCTGGCTAGATTGCACCAACATGCTTCCTTCTGGCTGCGCTGGTTATCCTCTTGGGTACCCATCTCGCACAGACGTTGACATCAACACAAAATACACTTACCTTGTCAAAGACCGCCTTCCAGACGCCCCCCTTTGCCAGCCTGGCCGTCAAAACGTTCCTGGCAACAATCCCTTCCCACCAGCATCCGTCACCCCAGGACAGACTTTGCATTTGACGTGGCAGCCTGATGGTCACTTGGACGATAGCCACCCATCCTTTATTGAGGTGCATTGGTCAGGGGTACCAGCAAAGCAGCTTTACACACGCTCAGAATTGAATCCAGCTACGCTTTTGGGAACAATGACCTTTGGCACGAGCGCCAACTGCGACCAGCCTTGGGAGCCCAACACCTGGTGCCACGGATACCTTACCATTCCAGCGGGGACACAGCCAGGCACTTATCAGTTGATTTGGTGGTGGAAATATGATCGCAATCCGTCCGGAGAGGAATACTCCACTTGCTTTGAAATCGTTGTCGGTGGTTCCGAAACGCAGCCTCGCGATATCTCTGTTCGTGCACTAGCGCAGACAGAATCTTCATCTCCACTGATCAAGACACACAGGCTGAGCCAGATGACCACAGAGTCTAATTGGAGCAGCGCGAGCGCTTCAAGTGAAAACTTTACACCTGCATTAGAGACCCTGAAGGACATGGCATCCAAGCCCGACGAGCCGCTCTCTGTAGTTCCTGACTTTTCGATCGTTCAAGACAGCAAGGAGGATCAGGCGCATGGCAATGATTATGTGGATGATAAAACCGGCACTTTGGCTGGGGATGCCATCAACGACGAGGAGGACGCTGATGTCCCACCGCTTCCTGTCGCGACACCCACTCAGCTCATCAGCAGCACACTTGACGAGCACCATGACAATACCGACGATGTAAGTAGCACTGAACATAAAAGTGCCGATAGCAACCGCACTTTGAGCCCTATGGTCAACCAGAACGGCACGCTGAACACCAACTACACGCCAAACAACTCGACAGACAGCTCGACAGGTCTTCCTACCTCCCGCCCGGAGCATGGCGGCACAGAATTCGGTAGTCCGCGCAACCAAACATTGGCCAGACAGATGCCCACGTTCAAAAGTGCCGCGTTTGGCACCATAATACCTCCCCTGTTTGTCGACGCAATGATCCTGTCGAGTGCACTGGCTGCTCTGACCTGGATAGTTATCTAAACTGTAATGAACATCTGCAATAAATTCTATTGGTATTAGACACATTATTTGGATGGTGTATCAATAGATGAATGTTAAAAGTCTTGCCGCGTCAATTGGGTTCACCGACTGTGTCACCAGTACCCAAACCTTAATTATGGTACTCAAAAGGATATGCCCTGAGCTTAGCTGAAATCAGGACCTTTACTATTACGATGAATGTATACATTCTTTATCTCTATGAAGGCCTCAAGGACGCTTCAAAACGCCATGTTAAAACAAACAACATCTTTATACTATTCATTTATCTTATCGGCTATGCCTTCTGATATGGATCATTTTACTTGGACAGGCCAAGGTCCCTGGCGATCATGGTCGCAGCAATGGGGTGATAGAAGGACTTGTGCTTTAGGAACGTGGATCTCGCAAGCTCAGCGCCATTCTTGGCATGATACAGTGACCTAAAGATATGGACAATAGGTAAGGAAGATGATTAGCATGCGAATAAAAAATAAAAAAATAAAAAAATAAAATAAAATGAAGAGACATGTCCGCAGAGGCTAGCTTGATCCATCAATATCGAGTAGATCGCCTTATTACCTGAGCAATGGGCGGCAGTATCTATTGCGCGCGAGAGAAGAAGCGCAAATGCAATGTCGCATAATATGAAATTAGATAAGCTTCTGCGAGTGAGCATAGAAAGACCAAGATAATGAATGCGGCACTTACTTCATTCTGCCCATCGTTGACGCAAAGTCGACCACTTGTGGATAGATCTTCTCGTAATTGGCCTTGAGACAAATCATCTGCCAGCGGAACTTGATCTCGCAATTGCGGACCTCAGTCAGATGATAGAGCTCGTCCATGAGATCCAAGTGTGAATGAGGCAAAGCATCAATCTCAGACACACGCTCCAAGAACACAACCGTTTGTGTCGATGAAAAGCTCTTAATGTCCTCGGACGAAAACTCGGTGGGCTTGGCCACATGGCGCGATTCATCCCACTTCTTGCAGAGGCAGTTGCAGGCCTTCGCAAGGGTATCGTCAAACTTGTTCTCAACAGGAGGCTGCATTGGCATTGAAAAAAAAAAAAAAAAAAAAAAAAAACAAAGAGATGTCGTCAGTTTGTGTCCACGTCTTCTTTTCGCGCCATCGACACAAAGTAACGGACAAATCAAGCAGCGGTGTACTTACCATGCCAGTGCCAGCAAGCCATGCCTCCCAGTCGACCTTGTTCAAGAGATCGACCTTCTCTTGTCCAAAATTCTTCTCCATGAAAGAGTACAAGAATGCCTTCCAATCGTCAGTGTTGATAGAGCGTCCAGCAAATTCCTGAACATGCGCCCTCAGATAGGGCTCAAAGACCTCTGCACCACCCAGATGCTTCTCGAGATAGTAGAGCAGATTGAATCCCTTCTCTATAGATCAAGACAGAATGAAAAGTGTCAGCTTTGAACATTCTGCCACCTAATTGCTAATCGTTCGTCATGATATTGATTTTGTGAATAGCTTACCGTAGGGAACAGAGGAAAACGCATCATCAGGATCCTCTCCACGGAGGCAGGGGCGGAGGGCAGTAAAAGGATGGTCCTTGCCATAAAGCTCGACACTCTCAACCAAAGCCTTGCGACCGATGATGGCACTGAACTCGCTGTGCTCCTTGCCCTGCATACGTCCCAAGATCTTGCGCTCAACGAAAACTGTAAATCCTTCGTTCAGCCTATAGTACCAACAAGTCTATTAGGAATACAACTTGAGGACAAAAAAAAAAAGGGGGGGGGGGGGGGGGGAAGAAGGGCTGGCATCTTCGTCCACAACTTACCAGAAGTGTTCCCAGTTCTCGGTTGTGACCAAATTACCCATCCAGCTGTGAGCAATTTCGTGAGCGACAACGTCAACCAAGGAGCGGTCTCCGGCCAACAGCGAAGGAGTAACAAAGGTCAAGCAAGGGTTCTCCATACCACCATAGGGGAACGAAGCAGGGAGGACTAAGAGGTCATAGCGACCCCAGTCATAAGGGGTGAGGAGCTCCTCGCCAGTGCGGATGAAGGTCTCGGTGTCGACAAATTCCCAAGCAGCAGACTCAATGACCTCGGGCTCTGTCCAGACAGTGGAGCGGGGTCCGATCTCGCGACCCTCGAGGTTTCCGACAGCAAGGGCAATCAAGTAGGATGGCATGCGGGTCTTTTGGTGGAACTTGTAGGTGGTCGTGCCATTGTTCTGCTTCTCCTCGCCAGTGGACACAGCAGACATGACGGCACGAAGGGGTGCGTTAATGTTGGCGCTGTAGGTCAGCTTGACGGAAGGACTGTCCTGGCAAGGGACGAGAGAGCGAGCGTGGATGGCCTGGCATTGTGTAAAGAGGTATGGGTGCTTCTTGCCAACAGTCTGGCTGGGCTCGAGCCATTGGCAAGCGGTGCACTCCTGTGTGGTCGCATATCCAATGATAATCTTGACCTTTTCGCTCTTGCGGAGGGTCTGGCCTAGTTCAATGGTCAAGGCAGAGCCATACTTCTCATGACGCTTCTCGAGAGAGTGCTATTATCAAACCCGATAGAACAAAAATAACATAAAAATAAATAAATAAAGTGAACGGACATCCGTTTTAATGCTTGCGCAATAATGCTGTTCAATTGAGTCCTTATGCCTACCTTGAGGGACTTGTCTCCGATAGAGACAGAGTGGATGGCGATGTAGCTGGTGTCGAGGATGACCTTAGAGATATTGTCGACAATGGCCTCAACCTCTAATTCAGCAGTACCAGTCAGGGTCTTTGCAGTAAAGTCGACAGCGAGGTCGAGGTGGATGTGGTTGGTCTTGACCTCGTCGAGGTTCGAGAGGGAAGTGGGATCGTAAGGCATATTGGAGGATGTGATGGTGAAATAGAGATGAGAGTGATGGAGCGAGATCACTTGTTGGTGTTATTTTTTTTTGAGCTTCGATCCTTTCCGCAAATGGATGCGACGCACGCCCCGCGCCCAATGAAAGTCCGGAGACCGTGAGAAACTGCTATTCCAGCCAACCTTATTCACGCATTTGCAAAAACCAAACCGCGTCCAAACGCGTCTTCATAGAACATGATCCACGCCCTGTATCTACGTCTCAATCCCTAATAAAAGCGAGGCCATTGATATCGATATTTTTCACTGCTGAGGAAACCCTTTTCAAAAAGAAACTGAGCTTAGATACTCGTAGAAAGATGGCCGGAGAACTGCATGGAAGCGGCGCTCAGTAGTGAAGGAGCTTTGAGGAAGCAACCAATATACACTCGGACAACATAACCGAGATAATAATAAAGCATCCGTGGCACAAATAAAGGGCACCTATCGATCCTACTCTTCGTTTGTTTACACAACAGTCCTATGAAAAATATCCTTGAGCTCAGGGCACAACGATGGATCGAGGCACATCGTGACTCTCCGATCCATCGCGTATATAAAGTACTGACTCAACCGCCCAGACAAATATAGAACTTTTCTCATTTTGAAGAACTGTCATGAGTTGTTGCAGGTAATTTTATTACGTGAATGGTGATAATATTTTGGTCCGGCGACAGAGATGGTTTAAGGAAGAAGATCGTATTTATGCATCGGCAGCCTCGAGCTTCTTTTGCTCCGCGGCTTTCATTCTACGGATGTAACTAGAAGGCAGTCCGAAAAAAAAAAGTACGCGGTCAGAGAATAATGCAGATGGTTCGTCATGACAAGAGGTACTGCAGCCTCATCCCTTCATAAAGACACTCAGTTCCTGCAGTCGTCAATTGCTTGATCCCTATCCTCTTGTTTGTTTCCGTTGAATCCATAGGATCCTATGCTGTCCACGAAGCGATATCCTATATCGTCAGCTGTTTCTTTGCTGGACACCTATCTTTGTTGCCCGTGCAGAGACAATAGCTCTTGGTCTCTTAACTCTTGCAGCTATGTTTGGTATTTTCCTATAATTGTGTCTGCCATCCTCCTGTAGTTGCTGAGGCCGTCTCCCAGAGATAGTAATCCAGTACACATCCTGATCTCTGGTGTCCGGTATGAAGCTCTTTCTATGTCCTGGAAGACGCTTTTCTCCAAATGATAAAATGGTAAAAACAATCAAATAGCACAGGCGAGATGCACGTACTCATCGTATTGGCACTTTTCATAGATGTGGCGCTCATCTTGGCACTTCCATGGGAGATAGTACGTTTCCGATCGGCACTTGTTCAGGGGGATCAGCAGGTCTGCGCAGAAATCGCGGTAGCCGAGAGGCAGACGAGCATCCTGCATTTCCTTTTGTGTGGCGGGCATGATGTAGTATTTGATCGTTGACGACGGCAGAAGGAACGTTGAGTGGGGAGGGGAAGGAGTACGAGATTCGTGGCAAGGGAGAGGCGGGAGGACGATCCGTGCCTGATCAGTCAGATCTCTCCATTTTCCGAAGTATATCACACGTCACAGCAATTAGAATCATCGCACGAAAAGCAAAAAATGGATGTCTTCCATGGCAATGGCTGGCGTGCACATCCATGATAGACCAGTATGACCAGTATGCACTCCAATTTCCTTTATTCGGCGGTAGTTTCACTCGATCCATTTATTAGATGCAACTATAGTACGTCATGAAGCATAGTTGGCCATGTGTGGATGGGATCTTATGGTCTTGGCCTGAATAGCTGCCAACTCCTTGTTCTCCACAATTGTCTCGTGCAGCTCCGACCAACGCAGTCGACATTCCCATGTATCTTTTTCTGGTATTCTCTCTGCGACCTTGATCCAATTCTTTCGTCCAAAGATCTTAGTGGCTTCCAGGAGCGCACTGTCCTGTTTAGGTGTCCATACAGACTTCCGGAGGTGGTTCCTAAATGAGGACTCGTACGCATCCCGACACTGATCCGCTGTCCAAGTACCGCCCGGCATCGAGCGCGCAATCGCGTTCCAATCAGGGACAAATGCCTTGGCTCCTGATGCGCCATCACCTTGTTCGTGTTTGGACGCTTCCTCCTGGAGATCGATCTTGGACATCAGGGTTTCGTATTCCTCGGGAGAGATATGCGAGCCCTTGTGTTTGATCGTGGTGAACTTGTGGCAGATAGCCTTGGGATTACGGTGCGGTAGATAGTCTTGGCAGATCAAAGCCCAGTCGCGTCCAACCTCTCGAACAGCTCTTTCCAGTGTCCTGATCTCTTCATCGCTCCATTTACCGGCGAGTCCAGTTTTCCGGATCGTCTTCAGATAATAATGGTGATGCTTATACTGCACAGGCGTCAGTTTCAGGCCCATCCGCTCGGCTACTTTTTCCCACTCGATCCGACTATCCTTGCCCTCGGACCTGACTTGCTCTGCGACATCCCAAAGCCGGTCCGAGTCCTCCTTCTTCCAAACAAACTGAGTATATTGACTGTAGCTGTCGGCAAGTTCCTTAACCTTGCGATCAAATTCGTCCTTGTCTTCCTCGTTGAACCCTGCAGTCAAAGTCTTGAAAAATCTCTCGCATTGCTCCGGTGATCGCCTCGACATAAAGCCAGAAATCTTGGCCCAATCCGTACCGTATCTCTGCCAAAGCCGCCAAAAGTTGCTCCGCTCGCCCTTGTACCAGGCTTTCTCCTTGAATGGTCTGGTTTTCATGTCAAGCGTAGTCCACTTTTCCTTGCATTGCTCTGGTGAGTGAAACTTGAGCGCCTCCGAGATCACCTCCCATTGGCTGGTGCCGTGCTTGAGAACGTGTTGAATTAGCGCCGTTTCCTCGTTGAGTGTCCAGACTTGAGTCGATCGTCGTTGGAGCCGGTAGTATTGATGCCTCAGCTGCTCTGCCGAGACCTTCGGCATGTCACGTCCTCCAAGTTGCGTCATAAACTCCCGTAAGACCGCCTTCCAATCATCCTCGCCAACCTTCCCAACAACCTTCAAGAGTACCTTTGACTGAAGCATATCGAACTGTCGATTCCGGCCCTGATCCTTGGGTCTGACCAAGTTCTTCCATTTGGCCTGGCAGTTTGTACTGGTGGTGCCCAGGGCTTGCGCAATTTCGGCCCATGACTTGCCCTGTGCGACCATATCATCCAAGATTTGACTCTTGTGCTCTGGCCAGTGTTCGTACAGCAATGGATTGAGCACTGTAATATATCGGCGATTACAGCTACGATGTGGCAGACCAAGCGCAGATCCGATCGCGGTCCAGGACAGACCCAGTTCACGGCGCCGAAGGATTTCTGCATCGATCTCAGGTGTGAACGTTGGCTTCCTGTACTTGGTATTGTAGCTAGAGTCCGCTAATGATGGGGCACTGATTTCCCCTGGTGCTGTGGTCCCCGTTGATTCCACTTCGGACTCGACCCGAATGTTGTTTGTGCTGGTCGCATCACCATCGTTGCTATCAACATGCTCCAAGTCGGTAGCGGACGTTGCTGCATGTGGTTGCTGATATTCCGACAAGGCCTGATCCTGGACCAGTGCAGAGCGGTCTGTGAGAGTTGAGAGAGATACGAACCGATAGGGGCTAGTTGTGTGTGGAAGTCGGAGCGAACTCCTCAGGTCGTTCCTGAGTAGGCAGGGTCCTGCTTTAGTGGTGGTCTTGCCGACAGCTGAGAGGATGTCTCGCATCCGCGAGCCAGCCAACAAAGGGAATGTCATGGCTGTTGAATAAAGATCCGGTTTTGGAAATGTGAAGAGGAGGTCAGCTGAATGGTCAAGAGGATAGTTAAAGGAGAAGGAGTGAAGGACTGCCGGAGTGAAGGGTTGCCGGAGTGAAGAGTTGCCGGAGTGAAGAGTTGCCGGAGTGGGCGATTAAAGCCCGGCAAGTACTCGATAGCCTATTACTGAAAGGAGAACCAAAACAAAGAGTGCGTTATGCGGTCACACAGAGCTACTCTGTGGGGAGATTATTTTTTTTTTCTTGCAGCGGCGCGTCGAATCTAAACTCTAGACTCAGATGATCTCCTATGGAACCGGTTTTATTTATCTTTTTGCACCTATGTATACTCCGGCTTAAGGAATGTTTACCATCCGGACCTTGAAGTCACAGAACAAAGACCACATCTCTGGATCGTCGTCCTGTGTGGTCTGCTTCGACCGTATCCTCTCGAACTGGTCCTCGGACAGCAGTGTCTTGTCGCACAGTAGCGTCTCTGCAATGATTCCGTCCTTTGAGATCTTGATATCCGCTTCCAACTGAGGGATTTTACCTACCACAGGGATGATTCGCTTGGACTTGTTGGCGACTGAAGGTCCCTTCGAAGCCGCACGTGCCTGCTGCGGCTGGCGTTTTTGTGGACGGTACGCCGATCGGGCACGAATCCTCTCCTTTGAATCCTTTGTAGCCCGACGGGAGCATGAGGCCTCTGCATCACTATCCTCAGTAGAGGCATAAGTCGCATCCAACTCTGCGTTTCTGGTGAGGTTGAGTCGGTATTGCTTCTCTAGTCTCGCGTTCTCTTCATCCAGGTACGCCTTCCGTATCTCCAACCTGGCGGTCTCTTCGATCAAGTGCGATTTTTTTTCGTCAAGCTCGCGAATCTCAATATGTAAGACTGGTTTGTGGACCTTGAACTCTTCCAGAACTTGACTCAATTGCTCAGAAGCCTCGACGCATTGACGATATCGTGGAGGAGTCACAACCTCAGTGGAGTCAGAATCACCACCATCACCGTTAGTCTTGGACGGCATGTCGCTTGCAGGGTCCTTCGCTGTGCCCAAACCGAGACCCTCTATTGAATGCGAAAACGTCAGCACGCGTACCCTGGTTAATCGTAATCTCTTTAAGCGGTGAAACAGCTTAGAAATTAAACAATATGTTACCTCGATACAGTGTCTCGATGGTTGTTTTGGCTTCTTTCAGCTTACGCTTCTTGACTGCCAGTTTATCCCGAATCTTATCTCTCTCTTGCTCGAGAGCGTGTATCTGCTCAGCGTGTCCTTCTTCCTTTTTGGCCGCGTCGGCCTTTAGGGCGTCAATCTCCTTATTCTTCTCCATGAAATCGTCCAAAAGTTTGGCAGAAGATTCCTCCGTCTCCTTGGATGAGGTCGCTAGCGCCATGTGCTGTTCCTGAAGCTCCGACAATTCTTTCCGGAGCGCTGCAACATCTTCTGGCTCGGCGGCATTGGCGGGCTCAGCGACAAAGTAAGGCCTCAAGAGATCGTGGAGGTCCTGAGGGAGCGTGCCTCGTTTTGCAGGAGTTTCGCTAATAGCACTACGATTGGTCGCACTCTCTTCGACAGCGCCGTGATAGCTTGCACTCTCGCCCACATTTGTGCCCGAGGCTGGATCATTGCTCGAGGGTGTATGTGAAATAGAGTCAGTCTCAACTGAAGAGGCCTGGTCACTAATGACTGAACCTGCGCGTGAAGCTGTGCGGGTTGAAGCAGCATCAATCGTGGCGTGGCCCGGAGTAAGAACTTCAGCAATTGCTGATGAGGACTCAGTGCCGGCAGATAGTCCTGAAGCATTGACGTCCGAAATTGATCCTGTTGCGCTGCCGTCGGCGAGGGATAAGCGTCCACAAGCGAGACAACACCCGTCGTAACCAAAGATTGCGTCGCGCAAAAATTCCTCAAACAGCTCTCGGGCACGTTGTCTAGCGGGGCCAACATCCATGGCAGTGGAGGATTGGCTACTGCTACCACAGCAGTTGGGATTACTGAAAACGCTTGTAGCCCGCGATGCTCCGGCTGGAGCACTGTCACCCAGATTTCTTTTGTGCGAAGAACTCTTGACCGAAGAAACATTGTCACTTGTCGAATCGTCCGCTGTCGTTTCCGAGATTTCCTCTGTCGTAGGTCCAGGGAAACAGCGGCTGCAGTGTCGTTCATCATGCACTGAAAGCTGTCTGTGATGTTTTTCGTGCCACTCCAGGAGTTCCTCACGATGCTTATGTCGCCACTCGTCAAGGTCCCGCATGTCCTGGTCGTGCTTGTCGTGCCAAGTATCGATTTTGGCTATTTCCGTTATATGCTTCTCATCCCATGCCTGCCAGCCATCGTCGTGCTTCTTGTGTAGTTCCTCCAATTTGGTTTCTAGGGCCATTTGATGCGTGAACGTTCTCTCGCTGATATCCTTAACGCCCTCGACCGCTCCTAGGACACAATTCAAAGTTTTGATAGCCTCCGCAACCTGGGCCTTCAGAAACTGGTCACCTTCGCCAAGCCCAGTAAGCGTATCCTTAAGCGCACAGAGAAGCCGGCTATCCTGCATCGATCCCTCAAGGAGATTCTTCACATCAATTTGACAATCCGCAACCCGTCTGTCCATTCCGATGGCTGCGTTCCTGATATCTTGGATGCTTTCCAAGACCTCATTGACCCTGTTCGACTGATGGTAGTTCACGTTCTCAAGTGACTGCATTAGGTTAGGGATCATGCCGATCCGGTCTAGGGCAGTTTGTCGTTCCTCTGCAGCTCTTGCAGTAGCTTCGACTGCTGCTTGCTTGGCCATCTCATTTTCAACGGTCTGCCCCTCTCCAGCAACCCCATTACTCCAATCCCTCACAGTATCTCTTGGTGGGAGCGCATCGAGAAGCCTCTGGAACTCGGTATGAAGTTCATCCCTGACAGTAGTCTGATCTCGGGATATACTGCTCGTGCTCTCATTGACGATCCGTAGGAGCTGTGATAGATTTCTGTTCATCACCTCAAGTTCTTGGGACACACTTGGGACTGAGGCTGTTGTAACCCCCCTGCTTCTCGTTGGAGTGGTCGGACCAGATGTAGTAGTCTCGGACGCGTCACCAGGAGCCTGAGGATGGTATCCGAATGGAGAGATGGGGGAGGATTCAGCGGGACTTGAAGGTGATGCTCCGTTTGGGGTACAAGTGGCGGTGGCCTGGGCAGATGTGACATGGTTCGCTCGATTCTCTCGAGGTGGCGGCTCTGGAGCATCATTCATATCTTCAGATACCGTAGCTGGTTCTCCTGGCGCAGAAACAGTATCGGCTTCGCACAGAGGACGGCCGGGAGGACAAATCTTGGTGAAAAGCTCGCCGTACTTCTCAATCATTGAAGCGATGTCGGCCTGCAGGTTCTCGATCCTCTGTGTCAATTTATCGATTGCAGGATTAAGAGTATGGTGCTCCGCAGCCGCGTCCGTGTTTGTTTCAACACTCGTCCACGTATCACCGTTAACATCAACCTCTGCTTCTGCTTCTGGCTTATTTTGAACTTCAGCAACTGCCTCGTCAGTCACAGGATCAGGCAGCAGTTTGGGTCCTGGAACGCCCAACGCTCGTGTTGTTGGAGCATTCCATGATCTCGAGCCCTCGGCCGGTTCGTCTGGTTGAGGCTCGATCTCTGTCAACGCCGCATTACCGCCTACCTGGCTTGCGGTGGAGGAATCCGGATAATCCTTCGTCGTCTCAGAGGTCTCATCCGATGACTTCAGCCGGCTTAGGATCGTTTCAGGAAGGCTAGTAAGGATTTCCATGATCTCAGCTCGCAACACAGCCAGGTCATTGGAAAACTGGGCTCGCTGTTCCGGCTCAATCTTGGTCTGGTTCTTAATGTCCTCAAGAGCCTGGTAGATACGAGTATCGACATTTTCGGTGCGCTTGTAGATCAAGTACATGTATTCTATAGACATTGCAAAGTATATGGTCAGTAGCGCGTAAAGGACTCTATTCGTTTTCCTTGGAGTAGCGTACACTACTTACTCAGGTACACTTGTAACGACAGCTTATGAGATCGTCTCCACTCATGAAACTCCGCATCCATGTTCTTGAAACTCGAGTCTAGCGTCCTGAGCTGGCTGTCCATGCAGGTCAGACCATCACCATTCGACCGCATCATATCGAGGACACTGTCTTGCCATCTTTGCTGCTCTGCTTGGTGTTTCTGAACCTGATTGTCGTCCTCGGTACTTGTCGAAATATCAATCGCCCGAGGAAAGACTGCGTCTCTGTTCTTATCCAGAGCTTGAATTAGCTCCTCTATTTTTGAGTGCGTTCCCTTCAGAGTGTCTGGGAATGTCAGCAACTCGTCTCGCATTGCAATCATCCGCGCAAGTGCCTCTGATTCCTCGGCGCCATGTCCAGCACTAGCGGATGTTGTCGAGGCAGCAGCGTTGAATTCATCTCCATCAACGACACGTTCGTCCACCAGAGGGACCTGGCCTTCAATGACAACCTTACACAGGGCTCCAACCTGACTCTCGATCGTGGTCAGCTTCTCCAATACGACCGTATCCCGAAGGGTGGCATCCTGCTCTGCTGCTGCTGCCGCAACATCCATTGGATCTAAGCTGCTGTTGGATCTCTTCTCATCCGAATCTTCGGCGGCACTGCTTCTAGGTCCGTCCCGCGCTCTACCCTTGCCCTTGTCGCTGCCATAGAGAATCTGCTCGATCTTGTCGAATTTGGGAAGCACTTCAGTTTTGATCTGGGCCTCAATGGCGGAAGTCGTCCCGTGAGAGATCTGGGCCGCAATACGACCTTCGCTCCCCTCGAGGGCGATTCTCAGTGCATCGATTTTGTCGAGGGACTCTTTGCGGGTGATATCGATGGAATCTTGAACCAGGGCATCGAGTGCTTGCAACTTACAGTCGAGTGTGGTGGCAATCACGCTTCGGTTTGTATAAAAAAAAAACAAAAAAAAAAAGGGCGTTAGGTTGAAAACCACAAGGCGAAGCTCCTTATTGCAGTACCAGAAACTCACAGGCAGACGTTCTTTACTTACGCAGTGATCACCTCAGGTGTGAGGTGTCCGTCCGTGGACCGGAATACATGGGTCTTGACAGTACCGGAGTGGTGGTGCTCGACCACGACGTGGGTCGAAGTGTCGACCTCGCCAGTTGAAGTCGATTCTGCAGTTTCTGAAGCTGCAGTGGTTGTTGCTATAGGGGTAGACATAGGAGAAGCATGGGTAGAGGTAGATGCTGGTACTGTTCCGTCTCCACTGCTTGCAGCGGATGCTGCTGCGGACGCCGCCCTGGAGGGTCTGTAGCTATATGATGAGGCGGCGCCTTTACGACCTGACATTTCGGCCTGCGTTTGGTTTTCTCCAACTGTGGTGACAGAAAGGTGAAGGAAGAGAATGAAAGAAAAATCTTGATAAGAGATAAAAGAGAATGTCAGTGACGATGGCAAGGAATGTGGGATGTGGCTGTGGTGGTGGCGAGAGAGAGAGAGAGAGAGAGAGAGAAAGAAGTGCAGGCGCGGGAGGGTCGTTATTTAAAAGAACAGTGTAGTTAATGACCTTTTTTTCTGTAGCAACGGCTTGACGACGACCGCGATGCTTTTATAGTCGATTCTTTGCGATACGAACAGACGAAGCCGTTTAAAGAGGAAGATGGCTTTTCATTATACATATTCCCCAAACAATAGACAAAACGAGAAGGCAGCTTTGAGGAAGGGGATTCATTCAAAGACACGGCACACAGAGGAAATTGCACGGTAGGAACGTGTGTATGTGTGTGTGTGTGTGGGTATCCACACCCTTTTTTGGTGCTTTATCTGACGCGATGTTACCCTGGCGCGTTTCCAACAGGAGTACATACCCTTTCTATTCTTATCGTTGCTGTTCCGCAGTCTGTTCAGTTGCCTGGCCCAAGTGAGGCAGGCAGGTTACCCAGCGGGTCTTTTGCTCCCCTCCCCTCTTCCTCTTTGAAAATATAAAGACCGCTGTGTCGATCGCTCTTTGTATAGAATAGGTGGAAAGACAGCGGATACATAAGCTGCACTCAAACGGCCAATGTTTTCCTTGACAACAATAGGGGCAGTAAGTGTAGTAACGCTAACGGTATCATCGCTTTAGGGTTTTTTAATCGCGTGATCCTTCTTCTCCAGCTTCTCTTGGCACTTACTCCTTCAGTTAATACCTCATTGCTCCAACCACAACCTTCCTCATCCCTTCACCATGCACCCAGCAACATACACCGGCGGCTTCTTCGGCCTGGTAAGTTCCATTCCAACTTCGATTACCTTGGACTCAGTAGAAGGAAAAGAGTTCTCATGCTCACCAAACTCTTTTGCAACTGCTCTGCTACTACCTCGTCATTTGTAGATCGTCCTCATCCTTGACCTCATTGCCATTTTCGAGGTCCTCAACTCAACCCGTTCAATCACCTCCAAGCTGCTCTGTAAGCACCGCCTGCAGGAATATCTCATACTCAGCATTGACATGTCGCGTACAACTACAGATGAAGCTGACCACTTCATCTCTATCTACCGTTGATGACATATATAGGGGCGCTTCTTATCTTCTTGTTCCCCGTCTTTGGACTCATCATTTACTTGTAAGTGTGCATGCACCTTTCCACTGGGCTATCTGTTAATCTGTTACATACTCGTATTGGTATCGATGGACTTTCGACTACGCCGCTATCTCCCGCGCATTTTTTTTTTCAAAGCGAGTGAAAAAAAGCGGCATGGGAATCTTTGTGTTCCAATCCCATTACTCCATTACTCGACACAAATACAAACAGCCGACGGTAAATGTAATCTAACCCTACAATCTTTCATTCTTTCAAAACACACTTTTTTTTTTTATTTCTACAGCTTGTTTGGAGAGCGTGAACAGCACAATGGCGGCTACGAATCCATCGCCTAAGAATCCGGTCCTGATGCAAGGATAAAGACAATCGTTTCAGTGAAACCCACATCCCGGGCAGGGTTTCTGAAATGCAAACGGATTTTTTTTTTTTTAAAAAAGGCGAGATCGGGTGTCATTGCAAGTAGAATGTAATAATAAATTCGGAATTACACTGTAAACGAATCAGCTGTTGACTAGGTCCAAATGTCTTGATGTTATTTTTTCTACACATGATGTTTACAACGATTACTATTTGAGTACATGTCAGAGAATAGTGCAACATTTGGACTTGGGCACCTCAACATCGTGTTGCGCAACCCGAGGATCACTTGTTGTTGGGGTGCCGATCCATCGTCCTTGGTCATCCTCACCCTGGATCCTACTCTGGGTCGCACTAAGACCGGCTTGAGAAGGCTGCTGGCGAACACCATCCGTCACAGTGTAGCCCTGCACGGCAGTTGGGTCGCCACCATCCGAAAAAGACTCCAGCTGCTGCCCGGTTCCCGTTGTGCTCATACGCTTCTTTCGCGCCTCTTCTGTGTTCCGAGCTGCATAAGTCGAGTCCAAATAGCTCTGCAAGTGCGAAGATGAATATGAAGGGCGAGACTGTATTTCCTCGTTGTTGTTGTTGTTGTTGTTGTTAGTGTTCTGAGAATGGTTCGAAGACAGCGGGACGCGTCTTTTGTGCAGTTTGTGCATCTCCAGATTGGAGGATGCGTTGGGAACGGCCGCTGAGGTCGTGTAGGCCGCGGGAGCTCCGTAAGGACTTCTGGCCTGAGAAGAATGGCAAGCAGAATAGTATCCGGGTTCGCGCTCCTCGCCTGATAAACTTTCCTTGTCACCTTGGTTATTGCGATCCTTAAGGTCGTTGAAAGGGATGCTGGGAGGTAGAGTGTTTGGACCGCTGTTTAATCGTGTCAACCGCAGAAACTCTTGTTGCTGAAGCATCAAAACTTCTGAAGCGTCGCTGGGTCGATGCGGCAGCAAAACCGACGCTGGCTCCTGACCTCGATCCTCTTGCCATTCGCTCTCGAGCTCCTCCTTATCTCCAGAAATGGATCCGATGCCTACTGCGGGGATCTTCGCTGTTTGGTAATGTCGTCGATCTGGTGATAGCACCTGCCGAGCCTGAACTGCAGTATCCGAGCTATGGACGGTTGTGTAGGAAGATCTGGGATCCGGGAACGGCGGTAGAGGGAAATGAATGTCGATGTTGTTATGAGGGTACGCCGCGCTATATTCCCTTTTATCCTGGTTCATGTCCAGTCGATCCCTTCCTCCCCATTCTCCTACCCCTTGTCCACCCAGCTTATCTTGGTGAAGAACATCATAGCTTGTGGACCCTTGAACGGGTACTCGAGTCGTATTCACATACTCGGTCGCATTCTCCATTCGTACATCTGTATCACCAGCCTCTATCCACTCGGTCTTGTCAGACGGGAGCGCGCCATTGCCACGGAGGAGATTGAGTGGTTTGGTGAGCGATCCCGATGGTTCCTCATAATTTGGGGATGTGATTTTCTGCGTTTCAGAGTTAATCATACGTCTATGGATATCGTAGTCTATACGAGCATTATCGCTGTCGAACAATTCCTCTTTAGAAGCGACCACATTGCCACCATCATTAGCATCCCACAGTCCGCTTGAATCCACATGAGATGGCTCGGAACCGACTTCCTGGCCTAGGGGTTGAGGGGCGTTCTCGAAGAACCCAGGTTGATCCTCAGTACCCAGTTCCTCTTTGCCCCCACTTTGCTCATTGCATCTATCTCCTCTGTTGTTATGCCATTGTTCCACAGACTGTCTGGATCCACAGGATGAATTCGCTGATAGAGGCAGATAGTCCAGGGGTGAACGTAGAGAGCCGTCTGACTTTCTCTGTGAGGATACACGCGACATTTCTGGATATGGATTTCCATTAGGCAATAAACTCGCAAGTAGTGATATGTCGTCACTGGCTCCGGTCGGAGTGATATGCTTGTATGAGAAGTATGAATCTCCTGCACTGCGGCCTATAATAAACCTTGTTATGATCCATTGCTTATAAACATAATATAGCCAACGTAATCAAACGATACCGGTACATATATAGTATACACGCATACCTGAAGTACTAGTGCCATCACTCCCAAGCATCGTGGTTCGTATTCTGAGCGGTGTAGTCCTGGTTGAGGGATATCCGTTACCCGTAGGTTTTGGAAAAGCGTTTCCAAGGGCTGTTGGCGCTATACCGGGTCTGTCCCGCGAAGCCTGAGAGACGGCCAGCCCTGTCAGCGTCGTAGCAACGCCGATATCTGACGCATAGCTGCTCTTGCTCCGCTGGGATTCAGATCTTGCAAGGTCGTATCGAGAAGAATAAGAATTGCTGTGGGAGGGCTGTGCCATAAAGCCCACGGGCGCTTGTTCTGTTGCTTTATCTGAAGTCGGAGATCGGTTTCGATTCGGCGATATTGATGACCCCTTTTCTGATCCAGCCATCTCAAAGAGCTCTCGCGGTGAAGCCATCGGTCTCTTGGACGCCGTCTGAACCCTTGGTGTCGTCAACATGCTTGGCAAGTTGGGTGCCTGCGGAGATTCGGGTCCAGCCTCGTAGCTTTTATTGTTTCGGGTCAATTGCAGCCCTTGGCTCGAGACCATGCGTGGGGTAACAACCGTGCTCTGAAGCTGGCATCCAAAGAGATCGCCATCCCTATCGACTCCCAAAACATATCCATCTGTCCCGACGTCAATACTGTTCAACATTGCGCCTCCACCCATGCAGATCCACTTGTCGTTGCAGAAGCTGTATGCATGACCATTAAGGGCGACCCCAACAATGTAATCCGCCATTGAGAGGCTGCAGCTGGTCATATGAAGCGATGTTCCGGGACCGGTGCCTGGGAGGGCAGTCCAGACAGGAGGGTGGGATGATGCTGGATGCTTTTTAAGCCGGAAGACGGTACCAGTATGAGCATCGGTTGCAAGAACCATGTTATCGGTCCCGACAGAGATATGGGTGAACAATGGTTTGTCATACTCTGCCCCCGACGTGGTGGATGACTCTAGCTGGATAAAACGATCCGATGTGCCGTAATAGATAGAGCCGCAACCATCCAGGCCCCAGATCTGTGAGACTGAGGCGACACTGTCAAGATAAAAGGCTGTTAGAGCATCTTTGAACGGCAAATGACTTTTTGCTATTTGATTTGAGTATTACCTGACACATTTCCAGAAGTGCCCTAAATCGATCCATATGACATCCTTCTCAAAGTCCTCGTTGTTCTGCGGAGTGATCAAGTACCATGTCTTCATTGATTTGTCGAGCCTGACTACTGTCCCATCTGAGGCAGCAGAGACTTGAATCGTTGTCTCTGCGTCCGAATCAGACTCTGAGAACGGTATGGAGTTTTCGTGACGCAAAGATCGTATAGAGCCATCATTTTGCGGCTCAGGATGCTGCTGTTGTTGTTGTTGTTGTTGTTGTTGTTGTTGGTGCCCAAGGGCTCCTACAGACGGAATGTACAAAGACGGCAAGAGGGACGATATGGCCTTGGTGGCAATCGAGGCGGCCGATGACGAGACGTTTCCTGTGTTCGCCAAACTATTGGAGTGTGCGGAGGAAGCTGAGAATTTCGATCCGTTGATGGGCTCAGTGACGGAAACCAGCTGCCATTGTTGGGTCTTTGCATTGAGTTTACAAAGCTGGAGATCCAGGGTGACGCCCCAGATGTTGTTCTTGTCGGCCACCGAGACGGATTGGAGTCTTCCCGGGATGGGATGCCACAGCATGGACGACATGCGGAAATGGGCCGGTTCGGTGTGGATGTAGGGTAGGGTCCGTCAAGGGGAAGAGGAGCTGCCTCAATCGAAGCTTGGTGGCGGCAGGGTCCAGTCCAGGAGAGAGGGATGCAGCACGGACACACTGTTTGTGTGACAGAAATGTAAGCAGGCGGGTGTCGCTTCAGATTATTATGCAGTGGAGGGAGGAGTCCGGGGGGTGCGAGGGAGCGAAGAGGCATTGTAGGCGGGAAAGATGAAGGATGAAGACATAGAGTGTCATCTCTGGGCGGTGTGTACACACTGGCAGCTGAATGGTGTCTCAGTCGCAGGTGAGTGTCAGAGCTGCTGTTGCGCGATCTACAGAGCCCTTAAACCGACTATACTGAGATTTGGTGCCAACGAGGTTTCTGATGGCGGGAAGTCATAGATAGCGGACGGTAGACAGCCCATTGAACTGGGGACAGCAAGGAGGGGGAGGCTGTGTGAGGGATATCCAGCCATGCACGCAAATAGGGGAGTCAGCCTGGGATCAGGGAGGAAGGGGCGCCATGAAAAAGCTGCTGCGGACGGTGTCGCTGTAAAAAAAAAAAAAAAAAAAAAAAAAAAAGAGAGAGTCCTGTGTCGCGTTTTGTTGAGGGATCCAGGTCTGTGCAGAGATGCCTACGTTTCCAGAGGCCAGCAGGGTAGCCACGCTGATAAACTGCATATGTATCTGGACCGCGTCTGTGCTATAGGGTTGTTGCACCAGAACTCATTATTATTGTCGTTATTATTGTTGTTGTTGTTGTTGTTGTTGTGCTCGAGTGGGGTGGGAGCTCAGCCGGTGCGGTGGCCAAGATTGCAGTCGGACCTTCCTGTCTCCCTTCGCCCGAGAACCGCGACATTGCTCACATCCTCAGGACAGAGCATCAACTCTATTCGTGCTGACTACTGTACATTTATCGTAAACGAACCATTGCTTCTTCCTCTTCCTTCCTTTCCTCTTTGCCTTTCCCTTTCCTTCGCACCCCTTGGCTGCCACACCGATCCAAGTCCACACCCACATCCCCTTCGCTCGTTGGAAATAAAGCGCCCCCTCACCTTCTCCCCACACTCACACATACGACCGCTCTCGCCATGGTCCCAAAACCACTCAAATATATCCGGGTGGCCCTGCACACCTTCGTCGCCCTCATCCTTCTAATCTTCATGATCATCCCTACCTTGCTCTACGCAGCCTATCTGCGTGCAACCGCACCCAAACACGTCCCCTTCCACTCACACTTCTTCATCCGCATCGTCTATCTCGCCGCTGCTCTGTTCCCATACCAATGGTACAGTCCTGCCATTTCCCTGCGCACAGTGCTCGTCCCTGGCGAGAGAAGCATGGTCGTGCAGCGCGACACCTGGAAAGCCTACTGGGTCGGCACCCTCGAGACCAAAAAGATTCCATCAGAGACCCGCGGAGGCAATCCCACTTGGAAGGTCTCTCTCAAGGGCGTCGACATCATCATGCTGTACGCTCACGGAGGCGGCTTCGTCTTTGGTGATGCTGAGATGTACAACAACATCTTCTGTTCCTGGGTCCAACACTTCAAAAAAGTCCACAACAAGACCTTGCGCATCCTCTCGGTGGAATATGGTAATTTCCCCTCCCCTATTCGCTCTCTATCTCCATATCTTTCACATGTGCTCTCTATTTTTCTGCCTGTTCTTCCACTTTGGTTGTTTGGGAGGGCAACTCATGGAGACACAGCATAGCTCAATTACACATGTGGAGCGGACAGGAACCCATGGCTCAGTTCTGTGCGAAAGGAGTTCATATATGTTCTCCACCTGCAAAATGGGGAAATGACAGCGGAAGCAGGCACAACGGATAGAAAATGGGACCCTCCCCCTTAGCTCATTCCTCTCCACATTGGCAACTGAAAAAAACAAAAAACAAATTATTGAGAGCCTTGTACGCCTCAGCGGAGGGCGAATACGGCTGACTACTGCTTTATTCGTGCAATGGACACCTAAAGTGAACATGACCAAGGAAGCGGACAAAGCGCGTCCATAAATATCTGAGCCATTAATGACAGGGTGTAGACGGAAGAAGACATGCTCGACCGCATTTCAATAGAGCTAACCAGATCCTGTGCAATGTTCAACAAACAATAGATCTCGCACCTCAAAAAAAGTTCCCCTACCAGCGAGATCAGTACCTGTCCGCGTATCGTTTCTTGGTCCATGAGATCAAGTGGAACCCACGAAAGATCATCTTTGGTAACAGCAATGAACGATTTAGCTCCTGCCACCGACTCCGTAATACCATGTGAACACGGGCACTCATTTTTTTTTTTGTATCCACATGCGATCTTCGTCTATGAATAGGCGGCGACAGTGCTGGCGGAAACATCATCTTGAATGCGTGTTATGTCCTTCATGAAAACCGCCTTCCACCCCCTCGCGCTTTGCTTTGCATCTCTCCCTGGATTCGCCTGGATGCCAATGAGTCGACTTCGCCCTCCATGGCCCACAACCGCAAGACAGACTTTATGCCTCCACAGGTCTTCAAGAAGATCGCGCGCTCCTATGCAGGACCCAAAGAGATTCATGACCCCCACGTCTCGCCATTCTACGTCCAAGACCACTCCAAATTCCCAGAGATGGCCATCGTTTACTCGTCTGGAGAGGTGCTTCGGGACGATTGCGCACGTTTCGTCGATCATTACCAGGCAACAGGCGGACGCGTCACGTACCATTACATGGCTGAGGGTATGCCCCACATTTACGGACTCCTAAGGGAGCTGAGCGGCAAGACGGCGGTCAAGGATACGGAGCGAAGACTAATGGAATGGGTCAATATGCTGGTGGAGGAGAACAGGATCTTGTTCGAGAACCGAAAGCGTATCAATGCCGCTAATGCTACTGCCTCCGCTTCCGCAACCGACCTCGCCACCTCTGCTGCCGCTCCAGGAACACTACCCACCTATCTTGCGACACCTCCAATGGACCTTGAATATGCACAGACGCCTCAACTCTCGCACGCCACGCGAATTGTCGCCGCACAGCCGACCATCACTGCACATTCGAGGAACGACAGCGAACATTTGCATCCCGCGGACCTGCAAGAGATCGTAACAGAAAAGACAGCGTCTTCTGCATGCAGCTCGCCGGCATACATGGGAGGCGACAAGGAAGAGTACTTTGATGCGGATAGACAGGATAATTCTGACGATGAGGGAGATGACGACGATGTCTCTGTGGAGATGCTCGTTGTTGACCACAACTAGGGGACTTTTTTTACCTGTCAAAGCGCCGATTCCTATATTATTCACATATCATGCCCTAATAAAAGCCAATGCAAAACTTTTCAATTAGGTCAGAGAAAAAATGAATAGACTTTTAATGAATGAATTGATGGCGTTATCATAAAGGTGATATGTTTATAGTGCGAGAGGAGGCGGCAGTTGCATGGTTTTGAGTATCATTCTGTTCGCTCTAAATCTGGTCGACGCAAGCTAGGTACCGGCTTCAGATCAAAGACAGGATAGTGGTCGCCAGGTGGCCGAGGTGCTGTGAGAACAACTAGCATTATTACTGAAAACAAAGTGGTCAAGCACAGGCCACATTAACAGCAAGTACGGCTTGACATTTACGCAAAAATAAAAAAGTGGTGAGAATGTTTTTCGATTTACTTTCTAGTCGCAACTCGTGCTTATCCTCCCCCCACGCTCTCCAATTTTGACCTGCATAATCAGCTTTAGCCTATGAGCTTCCGTAATCACCGGTGAATTGACCGTCGACGCTACTTGTGGTGCTGTCGGCATTGGTACCGCCACGGTCCTCTGCCAACTCTTGTAGGCCTCTGCCAGCGGCCATCCGTCCTTTAACTGCACAGTCAGCACCTCGTTCGTATCCGATTTACTTACAGATTTTACATGGAGACTCGTGTACTGCTTCAACTTGACCACAGCGCTCATCACCTGGACCATGAATTGTTTGCACAAAGACATGCTCCCTTTTATTGATTCCAAGCTACGTCTGTATGCCACTTAACAACAGATGCAGAGCCTAACCGAAATAGACATTTAGTATGGCGACTCTTCCGGCTTCTCGTCGTAAATGGGCCAGAGACAGTGCCCTGGGTGCTGCACGCACCACATCGGCTGCAGGGGCTCTGCCCCAATCTTCTCGGACACCATCCTGAACCGGTGCTCGTTGATTCTGCTCTCGGCCTCAATGCTACGAAGTGTGTCTGCTTTCTGCTCAGGTCCATTCCACAGGCGGGTCGAGCTGTCGTCCGAGTTGCCGCTCCACAGCACCTAATTTCGCATTTGAAAACCATAAAGATCCAGAATGAGAATCCAATCAAGGACCCTTTCTCGCTCAAAGCAGTTGCTCTCAAAAACCTCGGCGGTATATCGAAGCACCATACTCACCTCGGCTGCGGCAGAGGCACGGGGCCACAGCTTAGTATCCAAATTGGTATCATCGACCTGCTCCGTCCAAAGAAGTGCCTCACCGCCAAGGACACTCCTTGCATCCTTAGGAGTCAGCCCCAAGATCGGGTTAAACGAGTAAATCCTTTGCCAGCCCTTATATGGGTCGCACCATGAGCGGCCTAGGGTCCAGTTGCCAAGCCAGTCTCCGAATCCACAGTCAAGGTACCAATAATCGGCCGATCCAGCGACCACTTTGTATCCCTTTTCGACCGTCTTTTTGATATTTGCTGCGCTCGTCCAGACCTGGATCACGGTATCCTTACTGTGCTGAAGAGTCTTCAGGTTGTGGTTCAGCAATGGCTCCTCCCAGACGACGGGTGTCTTGCCTTCCTTTCGCAACATCGCGTGCTGCTTTGAGACAAATTCGTTCAGAATGCTGTCGAACCCAGAGGCATCCCTAGTAATATTCTTGCTCTTCATGTACTTCACCACAGAATCGGTATTGTTCCAGCAATTAATGTTAACCTCGTCTGCACCTGCATGGGCATACTTGTCCTTGAAAAGTGGGAGGAACTGGTCATAGACGCCTTGAACAACCTCGTACGTCTTGGGAATGATCGGGTTCAACTGGCCGCTCGGGGGTTCCGCACTGAATCGACTGTAGCTGGGATAACCGTCCAGACAGGATGTGATCTCTGGGAAGGAACGCGACCAGGACCAGGCGTGGCCAGGCATGTCGATCTCAGGAATGACGCGGATGCCTCTATCGAGGGCGTAGTTGACGAATTTCAGGATATCCTTTTTGGTGTACACCATATCACTGGCATAGGCGCCTTTGGAGGCTAGTTGACTGAGCGGCAGACCTGATGTTTTCTGTTGTTCATCCTTTTCATCCACGTGTTTGGTGCCGGGGACGTCATCCAACGCGACAGGGAACGACTGCGAGTCCGCAATGTGCCAATGAAAGACATTGAATTTGTTCATAGCCATGGCATCGATGGTCCTGTAGAGAGCAGCTATAGAGATATAGTTCCTGGAGGTATCGAGCATCAGCCCACGGTGCTGGAACAGCGGTTGATCGTGGATGAGGACGGGAGCACGGGCAATCTCCTTTGTACCGTCATGCAGATTGTTTGTCACCAATTGGGCGAACGTTTCCATGCCGTGCAGTGCCCCGTACTACCACGACATATTTCATAAGGAATAGATGCTAGCAAGTTAGCGTCGTCTTCATCACGATTGCCTCACAAAACCCGTCTGTAATCTTTTATCGGATTGATCGCATTGATCGCATTGGATTACGTCTAGTTAACACGAAAAAAAAAGTATCTTATCGATGATGGCGCGTGCGACCTACGATTGTCTTTGCCCTGATGAAGCCCTTGACGCTGTGTGGGAATGGCTTGTTTGACATCTGTTCACACTGATGGGCGTCAATTTCAAAAGGCGCCTTGGGGTCTTCGTCCGTGGCGATCAGTAGTCTGTAGGATTCTAATAAACGTAGGAATGTAGAAGTTGGGTGAGTAACTGACTCCTCTTTACACTTTGTGTAGGCGCTAAATGTCATGAGGCACTAGTCATCATTCTCACCATCTGTCTCCAAACCCAAGGCGTCGGCCGAGGAGCCTTTTTCAATAGCCACTATAATTGTGTCCAGCTTGACGTCTGCGACCTGGGATCGATCTTCCAAGGCTAGAAGAGAAGGATCGACTGGCACTGGACTCAAGAATTTACTGACCAGAATTCTTTTCCTGTAGCGAGCAGCTCCGCTTGCCAGTCTCGGGTGGGCATCGTGTGGTAGCTGGAAGCGAAAGTCCTTGGAGAGTTGAATGGTCCGATGACCATGACATTCATGCACGGGTTTGGGCCAAAGGTGCGCATTCACAGGTGTCAAGTCCGGGAACACCGCCAAAGATAGGAAAAAGACATTGGAGGCTATCGCAATGGCCGCCGAGATGGTGTACAGGCAGGTCCTGATCATTTGTTGCGGTATGCGTGAGTGAGAAAGGAAGGGTAAAGGAAAAGTAAGGAAGCAGAGGATAATGTAACTGAGGAGTATCAGGAGGTAATAAAGGAAGACAAGAGGAGGAAAGGACAGAAGAGTGGGAGGAAGACGAAGAGCAAACAGGTTGAAGAATAAGACGGTGCTGGCATGAAGTGTGCAGGAGAGTCGTACCTGTAGCACCTGTCAGATGCATGGATGCAGGTCGACGACAGGGCGCGCGCGCTAAACGCGACAGCTCGGCCTATCATAGTCTGTAGTCAAGAAGAAGGGCATCGGGAATGAAGGGGAAGGTCATAGCTTCCAGTACAGCATCTTTGCATGTACATGTACGTTTAGCGGACAGAGATATCGAGCACCGCTTGGACCCCATCCACCTATTGGGAAGGTCGCTGCAACGCGTGAGTCGCGTCGCGTTGCCACCAAGATCGTCTTTCCACGTCACATTCAAAGCGGCAGAAAGGCAGGGCGTAAGCGATTAAGCACACAAACCTTCGTACCTATTGCCAGAAGCTGCAACCATCATCCCGCTCCAGCGCCCTCACGACCAGCACATTTCTACCCCTAATTGCATCGCCTTCCCCTACATCTCTACTCTTCATCGCTGCCTTCAGGGGATCCCATCTCAACCGTTATGGAGCCGAAGCGCGTTATTGTCACCTGTAATACGAACCCATCATCGTTATGCGGGAAACAGTGTTTCTTGACCTTATTCTCTTTTGCTCACCGACTTCACTCTCGTTCCCACCTCTTCATATTCAGACTGCGATGAAAGCGGTAACTTGCCTAATATCGAAAAGGACCTGGCGGCTCGGCTGCCCCTCCGAAACTTGGTTTGGAGGCCAAGCAACAACCGGACTAAACGGAATATTGCTATGCTCGATGTTGAGTTCAGGCGTTTCTCCCCAGAGTCTTCCATGAACCTCCCCCCGGTGACTTTGCTTCAGAACCCGTACCTGAACCTCTACTTTGTCAACTGCGAGGTACTTCCTCTCTTTTAGGCGTAATACTCAGTAGACTACTCACAAACCGCAGTTTTATTGACGCAGACATATCCTCTATATGATAGGACAATGAAACGTACAGGACGACTGTGAAACAGCAGATCAAGGAATGGATTGACCGTGTCACCAAAAAGAAGAACCAGGAGTGGCTCATTGTTCACATCAGTAACCAGGAGGGCGCAAGGGCTACAAAGTTCCTACGATCCTCCGTCCATGACAGGATTAAGGCCGACTTCAACATTCACAAGAAGGATAGGTGCGTCTGCGTCTTTATCCGCGAAATCGCTCGAGGCCGTTAGACTGAGGCAATGCTTTGGGTCCCTAACATTTTCCCTTTCTAACTCGATACTTTTGTAGGGTGGCTCAAGTGAAGATGGCAGACACGGAAATGTCAGAGATGGAACTCTGGGCCGACTTTACAGAAAAGGTGAAGGAGGGCATCGTGGCGAGCTTCGATCAGAACGTGATGACATTCGAGGAGGATATTCGGCGATTGGACTCGCAACGACAGATGCCTGGGTGGAACTACTGCACATTTTTCATCCTCAAGGAGGGCCTTACCAATGCATACGAGATGATGAACTTGCACGAGGAGGCATTAATGCAATACGATGAGCTTGAGGCATCGTTCTTCCAAATCCTTCGAGGTATGTAGGCGATGTATACCTGGGCCATTCGTGTCGTTTGGCTTTACGTACTGACGCTTACTTTTTTCTTTCTTCTCACTCTTTCTAGATAATGCCTTGGCATGGTACGGGAAGTTTGGCGGAATGCAGGAGGGAGACGACGATGCAAACTTGCTGGACCTTGACAGAAAGCCGTATAGGGACCTGATCATGCAGAACACCATATCTGTGTTTGATTTCAGAACATATCTCTTTGGACGTCAATGTAATCTCCTTTTCCGACTTCGGCGACCAATCGAGATTTGCCACAGAGCGCTGCTATTCATTCCGTCCTTTGCTAGAACCGTTCGAGAGCATGTGGTATGCAGTCTCGGTCTCTGGACTCAACGAGTATTGGTATTGAATATCCCGTTCAGTGTTTTCCTTATCTGACGCACGTTATCTCCAATCCATAGCTGAACCTGACGGAAAACTTCCTGGAATCATGGATTTACTCCGCATGCATGTCAATAGTGAACGAATGCGATGAGACCATCCCTCTGTCGAACGAGGATCCACATATGAGCCAAGTTCTTTTGGACGGCGCAAAAGCAGAACTCCTTCAGCTTGCACGTCAACAGGTACCACATAATGTTATTCGCTGAGATCTCAGACTTATTGCAATTCAAATAGGGAGATAGATATTAACCTTTATGATTGTATGCATTTTTTTCAGCTGGACAAGCTTGGTATTCAGCATGGCCGACTTCCCAAGGAGCTGCCTTTTACAATGTCGCTAGGATATGAGGATCCCGCTTTAAACACTACGGAGGAGGCCGAAAGAAAACCTATGTCAAAGGAATTACTGGACGCTGTCTCTACCGACGAAACATTCGACACGCTGTACATGGTGAGTCTTGGAAGGGCTATGTCAAGAACGTCATCTACATAGCATCTCCCCAGTGCTGATGGGATCATCTCTGTTCCATCTAGAGTGTCACTGCTCGAGCAATCAGAGGATATGATGGAAGTGGACGCCATCGCTCGTCCTTACTTCTTCACGGTGATGTCGCTGCACTCCAATAGTAAGTCACCAGAGTGAGCACATTCCCATTCCTATACTGCATTATGTTTGCTTACAAGTTTCCGCCATTTTTGTAGCTATAGGAAAAGGTACGCAGAGGCAGCGAGGATTTTAGAGTCGATAACATGGCGGTATGGACACAGTCGCTGGACTGTGCTCGAAAATGAGCTGGTCATCAAGCACGCTAAATGCCTGAAGGAACTCGGAGACACAGTCAAATATACCGAGGCGTGTCTCACGCTGCTGAGGAACATGGACGACCTTAAAGTCGACGATAAGCTGTTTTACTCCAACGAACTGTTCAACGCTGCAACGTCCAAAGAGCTGAGGCAGGAGGTTCATCATGAGTTCGCACCAATGTTCGCAGTCAAGGTTGTTTCCGTAGTCGACATTCTTCAGGACGATGATGGCTCATACGTGGATATCATGATAGATAACAAGCTACCCAAAGTGAGTGGACTGGCTATTAACCTGCTCCATACTGGGGATCCTTCTATGACTTCGTGACCCTAATTTTTCTTCCTCTGCTTCCGACAAAAGGACATCGAATTTAACAAGCTGTCTGTCAGGATGGTCAGCGGCGAAGTAGATGAGTTATGGTTTAACATCCGGCATGGAGTTATGAAGCCAGGCAAGAATAATTTCCGGGTTACTTGTGAAGTAAGTTATCGTGAGACGTTATTCTCTTTGTCCATTTTAATTGGCTTTTGTGACTAAAAATAAGCGCTGCATCATTCACTCAACATAGACTTTAGCGTCGGGGACATATGTCTTGGAGAAGGTTTACCTGAAGATAGGGAAGCTGGTCTTCCTGTACGACTTTCTGCAGGAGAGCAGGAAACGCATCTTCCGCGTTGATTCTCATCCAAAGGCACTGAAGGCCAGCATCACTTTGCCGCAGGAGATGGAGCTCGGACAGACGAGCACATTTGTGGTCCATGTGTCGAGTGGACGGAATAAGGTTGCGGAAGCCAGCCTCAGCCTATACCCTGCCTCAGAGGGTATGTCCCTGCTCAAAGTCCCAACACTTGCATATTCCAAGCAAGTATCTGAGGGTAGCGAGGACGCTGCCACAACTGGAGATATCGATCTCGAGAACTATGAGGCCATCTCTCTGCCGGCCTTTGGACCCAACGAAACGCTGGCCATCACAGTCCCATATGAGACCTACCAGAACAGCAGCGAGCATTTGATCAAACTGGCTGTTCATTATCTCACTCCCAACTCTAAGCGGCACACGTTCACGCTAACCACGGGTCTTGAGACAGTTCTGCCGCTGCAAGTTTCTCACTCCATTATTTGGCGCGACGACTGGTATGTCCGCTTCCCTAGTTTTCATTCCCGTCGCTAAGCATCTTGTGCTTGATCTTTTTTTTTTCTTTTTTTTTTCTTTTCTTTTCTTCTAACAACCGTGCTTTGCACTGTTTTCACAACTCTAGCCTTAATTTGAAGCTGGATATGACATGTGCAAGTTATGTTCCTATCCGCATTCTCAATGTCGACCTCCGCCATCCAGCTCGCATCAAAGAATATAAGCAAGCACCTTTTGCAGGCGAAATGGTAACGGCATTTGGACAATGATCATGTCTCATTCTTTCTCCTTCTCTCAATGCTGGCTGGCTGACCTTTACTTCTGCAGACATTATTTCCTAGGCAGCATGCAAGTTTCGTGTTTAAGATATCCCGCCCAATGGATATGGAAGGTAATCATTTAACAATGATTCTTTGCGCTAAAGACATGCGTGATAACGTACTAACGCTTTTGCCACGCGTGTTATAGACACCGACCCCCAGGCACACTTTATTGTTACGTATCACAGTTTACGCGATGGTAAGTTCTCGCATACTGCGCTGACATTGGTCCTTCAAACCCATTTTAAGGATCCTGCCTTGACGCGCTTCCGCCCTTGTTCTTCCTCTCTCATTTGAATCTGCGAAATGTAGAGGTCGAGAAGGCTCTTACATCCATGGTTGAGGCAGATCTGGCCAAAGCGCAGCTGGATCAACATGGCTCTTTCCTCACGATGCACTTGAAGAGTCATCTTTTGAAGGGCATTGATTATATGGCTTACGGGATGTCAGACAGCCTGGAGTTGCCACCGCTGGACGTCGCTAGCTGTGAGACTATCTTGGCGTATCATGATCCAAAAACTCGCGAGACGTTGATCGGCATTCTCAAGGATATGTTCTCGGTAATCGTATCTTTTCATCTCAAAACCGGCTTGGAAACACAATGTCGATTCAGCCATTGCGCTGTGTACTGACTGATGTACTCCTTTGAACCATACAGGATAACAAGAAGCTGGAATACGATCAGATCATGGCTCTGAGCGCCTCAAACCAGCCGCTTCAAATCTCCTTCCCTGTGCCGCTTCCGACATCACAAGTGCTGACTACCGTGGAGATCATTGTTGACAATCCTCAGGAGCTGACTATAGGGACGCCGGCGACTTTCAAGGTGCAGGTCAAAAACTCGGAATACTGGAATCCGAATAAGGATAGGGAGCAATCCTACAATTTCTACTACGACATCATGGTCGATTATGAAAACTGGCTGCTTTGCGGACACAAGAAGCGTCTATTCTCTGCCGAGGTGCGACAAAGAAAAGTGCTCTATCTAAGTTGCGGTAACTGCTCCTTGCTCAACGACTAACTCAGCTAATGAACTGTTGCTTTTAGCCTGGTGCCACTACGACACACGCCGTATCCCTGGTCCCACTCAAGACCGGCCCCTTGCATGTGCCCAAGATAACGATTGCAAGTGCGTCTGGGAGCGTACACAACCAAACATCGTATGTGAACGAGGCGGAACAGGTGCTGATCAAACCCAAGACTACCACCTCGACCTTTTTCATTGACCAGCAGCGGGGCGTCCACTTTTCAAGCTGATAGTGCGACCCTCACGTGCCGCACGCATTCCCTTCATGTTTGCCACCACGAAGACAAACCACCGTGCACGATCGCTTTGCCCATGGAAGCACCTTGAACAATAAAGAAAACTCCTCTTTCCCCTTTTCGACCTTGTGCCCCTGCATCCGTTTGCATCGACCGAACTCCCTTGTCTTTTTATCTTCTAAAACAAGAGCACAGGACCGAGAGATTCTGCCAACATAAGCATACGCCATCCAGACACCAGCAACAGTGATGCGCCATGGAGACAGACGACTTTGATAGCTTTGAGTTCATTGACTACACAACTTCGGGACCATGGGAGAGATTCATTGTCCAGATTGAGAACTGCCTCAAGCACTGGGGACTTGTACACGGTAGCTACGGTGTCTTCAACCCCAGCGTCATGCCCACGACCGAAGGCGCCATAGACCTCGACCAGGAGCTTGCGCTGGCCCTCAGCGAGGATCAACAGAACTCCGATACTGTTGCCGATCAGCCCGTGGGCGCAAGCAAAGCTCAGCCAAAGTCCCTCTCAAAAGTGTACCAGCACAGTGCGCCTATCAACCTGGAGAATACATCCTATATTCTCTCGTACCAATACCACCCAGCCAAGGCACGAATCGCTGCTGGCGTCGAACGGATAGACCTCGACTTTCTGGCAACATCTCTTGAGAGACAGAACCATCACATCCTCCATCGATGGACGGGCTTAACACATATACTCGTCCTTTCACCTGCGTCGGATGCCATCTCAGTCATCGTTGATCTTGGAAGTGCGAAGCTGCTGCTATCATCGTTCGCCATCGCCTTTCAAAACACTGGCTGCAATATTCCAGTGTTCGTACCCACAGGTCACCCTAAGAACAGGACTTATACCGGGCTTTCCATTCAACCGCAGCTTCCGCACGCCCGCGACTCAGAACTAGGACTGGAAGAGACTGCAGAGGACCAGGCGATCGAGGTTCGGTTCAACACGGTAGTGGTTCCCTATCCTCCGGCACAGTACACGAACCTTTCTGGTATCTTGGAGCTGTTCATTGAGCGAATGGGTATCGACGACGAGTTTTCAACTAGTGGGGAAGACCTTGACGGATCGGGCGGCTATAGTCAGGAGGTCAAGGAGCAGATTCATGTGTCCGGACTATTCAGTTATCAACTGAGCAGGTGGCCTGACAATAACTGGCGGGAATGGAGCGGTGCTACAGAAGCTGACTTGCAGTCAGCGGACGACTCTAGGGTAACTTCACCGACCCTACCGTTTGGGCCAGTCAATGATCCCTTAAAGTCTTTGCAGCTCGTGGCGAGATTTGGTAGGTCTAGGATGCATGCTTTTCCTGCGATGAGTGCACTTTTGTATACTAGATGGGTCAATTCTCATGCATCCACTACAATACTAGCATCTGCGCCTAGTACGGTTTATCTGGACAGCAAAAACTTGACAGATATGGACGCAAGTCGGGCCAATATTTGGCTCATGAAGCCTCTCTTCAAATCGGATGACTATGGGCTCTTGAGCGGGATTCTCGAGGATATCATTTCTTCCTGGAGCATGGAGATATCAAGCAATTCTGAGGCAGGCGACAAGGATCGTTCCTCAGACAGAGATCAGCGCTCCTACTCGTCTCTACTACGCAAAGGCGCCCGGCTCATCCAAGGATCTATCGCCATGGTGGATGCTGTGGATGTCGAGAATATTGTCCAGGCATTGTTTACTGCAGGATCACCACTTTCTGCACCGCCATCGACAACATCGAAGCGGAAAGACCAACGCCGGGGATCTGGACCGTGCGTTGACCGAGTCGTCTCCGCTGCAGAATTGGGCCTTCATTTTCGCCATGCGACCACTGTTCCGTGCGGCTCATTTCTCTGGAAGATGCTACAACATCTCATCGACGTGGTCGCTCCCAATTCACATGTCTCCTATCCAATATCGTTCATGAGATTTCTCAAGGCTGCATGGACCGACCTCTTGAAGCAGTTCGCTGAACATTGGGAGAAAAAGGAGATGATACCCTTGATTCAGGTCTTACCAGAACCCGTCATTGACCAGCGCGAAGGTGACCAATCGGCGATACTTGACGAGGATCAAAGAAGTCGCAAAATGGAGTCAAAAGTACCAGCGATCGACTTGCGATTCAACATTTTGCACCAAAAGCTCTCGATGCTCAATTGCTGTATCGCACGGGAAAACGCCGAACGTCAGGAAGGTGTTTCCGACTCGAGCCCGGCTGCGGATATCTCTTCTTCCATGTTTTCAGCAATTTCATCACCGACTTCATCTAAGTCAACCATAAATACAGCACCCAACCCTGCCTTGTTGGTTGAAGTGCCTTCGGGACCTGTCACAAATACAGGTACCAGTGTGGACGCTAAGAGCGACAGCAGTAAACAGGACTATAACATCACTCAAGCGAGCACGCTCTCAAAAGAAGCTGTTGACGAACCCGGGCATTCAGTGGATGATTTGGCCGAAGTGACGCAAAACTTGATGGACCATAAGACAGGGACCTTCCTAGAGCCAGTCAAAGATATGAACTCATCCCAAAGCACCGGTCCACAGAGTGAGGCATTCAAAGGTTTGGTCCTCTTGGAGACGGGCGCGCCCCTGGTGGTACCAAGGCTCCAGGTAATTTCCATTGACTTTTTGATCGCAATGCTATTTTTAATGTAGCGTATTCATGCGCTAAGCTAATCCGATCGTATGATGTTTTAGGACGCTGGATATATGACGGAAGATATGATTCAGGAACAAGAGGAAATATTTGAGAGCCTGGGATCCTCCACGGACGCTGCCAAAACAAGGGCGCAGATGCAATCTGCACAGCTCAGTTCAGGTAAACGGCGACTCTTCGTTGTACTCTTTTTTTTCGGGATAGATTATCTGGACCAGACTCGCTGAATACAAGTCTCCGTTTGCTAATTGGTGTATTAGATATGAGCGCATTCAAGGCCGCCAATCCTGGCTGCGTACTTGGCGACTTTATCCGCTGGCATTCGCCAAAAGATTGGGACGATGAAAAGCAACAGATGAGTACTCGCATGGCAGACAGTGGCAATTTCTGGCAGAAGCTCTGGGAGGTCCGTATCCAGCACCTTTTATTGAAGGCGGAACATATCGTCGTTTTATGCACATTCTAAACAAGATTTTTGACGCAACTTAGAAATCGGAACCTCTTCCTGCGAGACAGCAGAAGCCTCTATTTGATCATCACCAAGAGGCGACCAAGGTGCTGGCCTACCTTAATTCACTCACCACATGTCAGGTCTTTGTCCAGTAAGTGTCTTCTTTTTATTTTATTTTTGAGGCAACAGCACATGAAGATTAGAGCTGGAGAGTGGCCCAACTCATTTTTTTCTTTTCTTTTCTTTTTTTTTTTTTTTTTTTTTTGTCCTAACAGCTTGCTTCCGACAGTGTTCCTGCTCGCCTACGACACGCTAGTCTCTCATCCAGTATCAAGGGTGAGCCAGACGGTGGCGAAGGCACTTCAAGGGCTCGCACAAGATCTGACAGATTTCCCTTGGAACGAACTGTCTCTCTCTGAGAAGGACTTGGACCTTAAGCCCATTATCGCAAAATTCAAGGCGGCAGAGTTGGTCATGGGACACTTTATTACCCTAGAGCAAAAGGTGAGGTGCCTGCGTTTATTGAAATTCCTTGATGCCTCTTGCTATTCGCAATTGCAAATAGCATCTTTACTTTCTAATTAACAAAGCATGTCCTATATACATATCTGCCACATGTGGGCTAGCTCTCTGAGCAATACGGCTTGGTGGAGAGGATCTTGGAGGAGACCGAATCGGTGGTTGAAGATGGCTCTGAGCGTGATTGCGTCTACAAACTGTTCTCGGTTGGAGGGTCCGGTCAGTCAAATTTTCCAAAGCCGACCTGTCGCGAATTTGTGATCGAGACGTTCGATCCATCATGGGCTTCATCTTCAGGATCGGGAGTTCCAACGTTTGTATCGTCGGGAGACATGACGGGATGGCATACTCGGCCGCTGCAGCGACGGATGTATGCGTGCTTCAAGGACTCGGAGGTGCGGATCGTCGAAGCCATTGCAAAGGATGGCATGTTTATGTAGCACCATTATTTTTGTATTGTCAGAAACCCATGTATTCCTTTTCCCTGGTCCTTTCTTTATTGAGTGGTGCTTTGCAAGGTAACTGTACATTGGGAATAGGAGGCTCTCTAAATGCATAACTTGAAATGCCGAGTTGTGTGTAGATATATCACTTTGCTCTTCTATGAAAGCAAAATGGAGGTAGTCGCGGATCAAATTCCGACGCGTAGTACGCAGTAAAAAACCAACCTGTACAGATTATTCACAACCACCTGGTTTTTCATGTATCCCAATCCAAGTTTATGTTTATTATTATCTGTCGTCGGTAGAGTCGATGAAACGTCTTTGTGGTTTTTTGTGATATGAAGACAAATCACTTCCGCCCTTAGTGCGAGCCGATCTGTGCCACGATCCAGTCAAGTCCTTCGAACAACCTATGTACCATTCAAAAGAAAAAAAAGAAAGAAAGAAGTCGCTCGTGTGAGCTGTTTGTTTCAGCTTTTGTATGCGTTCCTGCTGTAAAAAAAAGAAAACATTCAATTGAATGTGCTTAATGAACTGTACCCATCTCCTGTCAAGGCAGAGCACGCTTGGATATGCCACTGTCGATCCTGCAACGACGTAAGAGCAAGTGCTTCTGAGATCTTTGCTGCACTCAATGCGCCCTTGACATCCTGCTTGTTCGCAAACACGAGTAGACTTGCATTGCGTAGCGACTGTTGCGCCAGAAAAAAAAAAAAAAAAAAAGATCATTTCGGGTTGAGATAGGTCAGTGACAATGTCGTCCCATTCACTCCTCCCGACAGTTCATCTCAAAGTTTGACATGGCAGGCCCTCCTTACCTCGGTTTCCATCATCGTGTGTAGTTCCGTTTTTGAAATGTGCAGGCGTTCCTTGTCAGAGCTGTCAATGACCATGATCACAGCCTTTGTGTTGACATAGTAGGTCTTCCATGATGAGCGCAAAGACTCTTGTCCGCCTATATCCTGGATTTAACAAAGCAAAAAATCTTGGTGTCAGCCATTACGACTAATTGTATTCCTTTCCAAGTACTCCCAGCACCCATATCGCTGCTCGGTTGCTGCTTCATCTGTATCCGAAAAAAAGGAAGAAGAGTACGGTGACTTGCCCACATGAGAAACTTGATGTTTTTGTATGTAATCTCCTCCACGTTGGATCCTATTGTTGGCGTGGTAACAACGACCTCATTCAGCAGCCTAGCAGCAAGAGACGATGAATGAGAAAAAAAAACACACAGATTAGCATCCATACCTCCTGGACAAAAGAGAACAACTCAGAGCTGAGTAGAAATCCTCCATACATCCCGCATGCCGAGTGCATCTATGGATCGTTGAAGCTCAATATCGTTCGTTCCTTACAGTTTGTAGAGAACCGTCGTCTTTCCTGCGTTGTCCAGTCCAACAATGACAATCTTGACCTCCTCCTGACTCATCAGCTTGCGCCAGAGCTTTGTCAGCATGATACCCTAGAAACACGCGCATGGACTTTGCGTTAGTCTTTTTTTTTTTTCATGATACAAAAAGCGCCACTACTGTCCTCCACGACGAGTGGTGCCTGGCGCGTAAGGGTTACCATGGCGTTGTTAGTTCTCTCGAGTCGACTGTTGAGGTTGTAAAGTAAGGTGGTGTTTGTTGTTGATGTTTTCAACGATGTTGGTTTGGACTGACTGGCGGCGAAATCTTGGTTTTGCAAAGGGCGAGACGGTGTTGGCTGGTTAGTTGGAATGAGGCAAAGGAATGATGAAAAGGAATGATGACACTGTGGCAGCGTGCATCAAACAAGGGGAACAAGGTTCAGGTCACAAAATGGGATTCTTTGAAATTAGGTTTGTCATCGCGCTATAAAAATACCCTAAAAAACCCTAACAGCGAAACCCCTTTACTCAGGTGACTTACTTTTCTATCGCAAAAAGAAGTGAGGGGACAAACTGAAGGGACGCGAAAGATATTGTCGTGAGTGTTTGTCTGGGAGTGTCTGAATTTTTTTTGGCGGCAAAGGGCTGTGTATCCGTTCAAGCAACTGAGGTTTCTACAGAGACCACCTTAGTTTTGCCAAAGAAATACACGCCGGATTTTATAGGGCATAGCCTTGACGCGCGCCATTGGAGCACGTTGATTTTATTTTCCTTTGTACACAGTTTATTTCATTATGCGGCAGAAAGGAACCATTGCGGGGCCTCTCGCATCCTTCTCAATCATATATGCATTTTTTTTTTTTCGTCTATAGGTCGGTCTCGGACGCGAGGATCTACACAATACAAAAAAGAAGCGCAGATGTCAAGTTAGACAGAGAAAGGCATCTCGTGCACGGGCCAATTTTCAGACAACGGCTCTCTTTTGCACGCACCTGGATTTTCAATTCTTCGCCTGTCATGGTTTCGTCTACGAGATCATTACCAAGCTCATTCTCTAAAAGATCCTTTCCTCGGCGCAGAACTTTCAAATGACACAGAAGATGGGGCTTCAGTCAGACAACGAACATACAAGAGACCATTGGAAGAGCAAGTGGTTGTGTGAGCTTCTGCATACCTTCGCCCTCCTCCTCCTCCGCTGCCTTTCGCAGTTTCTCCAGGGGACTCGCCAGCGTCGAAGGTGATCGCTCACCATCCGTACGATCAGTCCCTGATGTCGTCACTGGCGTGGGCCTCAATTCCTTTCCATGGTAACCACCAACGTTACCCGTACTGTGCTCATCTGCGATTGGAGGGGTCGTAGAACGGTGCTCTCCTAAAAGCGAGGTCCTCCGAACATCGATCAGGGCATCGTTCGTATATACCTCATCATCCATATCATCCTCATCTTCCAATAAGAAGGATGACTCCAAATCGTCGCTCGGCTCCTCTGTAAACACTTCTGGAACAACTTGCTCCTGATCCTGATCCTGACTCTGGTCCTGGCCCTGGTCCTGACCCTGATTTTGATTCTGACTCCGATTCTGATCCTGACCCTTCTCCTGCTTGTCTCCGTTCACAAGCTGTTCGCTGGGCTTTTCTAAAGAGTCCGAGACAGGTACAGGTTGAATATTTGAATCCGCAGGCGGCAAAGAGTTGGTCCTCTTGTTAACAACGAAGTTCGCGGGTATCTCTGGCAACGCAAACAGTCCACGGTACGCTTCCAAGAAAAAGTTGAGGAGATTGAACATCGAATCCAGTTCGTGTAGTGCTTTATCATTATCAGTCCTGGCTGTAAAGTTCATGATGTTAACTTGGTGGCGCTTGCATTGGTGGTATAATTGCTAGAGTACATGCAGGGTTCTGAATTAGTCTAGACAATTTTCTTTTCTTTCTTTTTTGTTTCTTCAAGTTCCTGGCAAACGCTGGGTCAACAAGACAGATTTCTTACCTCAACTTGTGGCGAGGCACGATAGAGGATGCCCTTTGAGAACGCGATCATCTTCTCCCTCTCTGGATGGACAGGAACGGGTGCCGCTGGAGTAACTGTTGATGATTCCTGTGGCTCTCCGACTTGACCATTCGCCACGGGCGATGGGGCAGCCTGCTCGTTTGTTTCTACTAGAAGGAGGTAAAAGTGTTCCGACCAGTTTCGGCGCACTGCCTTCTCATGATTCATTGCCTTCTCCATAGCATTCAGAGTCTCTCTCGTCCGATAGAGTTCTCCAGCGACGCCCTCTAATAACAACCACCGTCTATCCTCAGCGGTGGTGGCAGTAGGTTCGGGTATATGGACAGAAGAAGGCTGACGGAAGATAGTGTTGGTCGGCATATCGTCCGGCGATGGCATTCCAGCATTCGATCCGGTCTTCTCCTCCATATTACGGATACATGCACGCAAGATGTCGCGGGAGAGACGTGCAAACTCTGCATCGTTTGGCGGAACATTCATGTCCAAACAGGTCAAGCTCTTGTTCATTCGAATGCTGACAGATAACGCCATGGCTCCTGCAATGTCCACGAGGTCGTTTCCTGTCAGGTCCAGCTGAGTCAGGGTACGTGTCTCGGGCAGGAATTCCGCCAAAGCGATGGCTCCTTCGGATTGAAGGCCAGTATTGGAGAGTGTGAGCTTGGTGAGCGTCTTGTTGAATGTCAGCTTTTGGATTAGGCTGGTAAGTCCTTTGACGATAGGCCCGCACACGCGATTGTAGCTGAGGTCAAGCGACTCCAATCCGATGTTAAGTTTCTAATAAAATAAGCGAAACATCGTTTACAATGTTAGACCAGTCGAACAAGGCACTCAGTAACCCTGATCGCTATATAATCGATCTGACTTCGTACCAGAGCATCGGCAAGGACAGCGAGGCGGGCAGGGTCAAGATTGTTGTTTGCCATGACAAGGCTCTTGAGTGACATGTTCCGGCGCAACATTTGAGCGACATAGTCTGCACCTTGCTTTTATGTTTCGGACAATTAAAAGCGCGATTGTCAGCAACCAGCTCCTTTCTAATTCGAATACTGACAGCGGTGCGGAGCAAACTGATTCAATACGTACGCGGAGATCATTATCGGAAATGTCCAAAACTTCAATTCCATGCATGCGCTTCAAGAGCTCTGGATTGGATATTCCTGGAAACACTCTTCTGAATCCCTGCTCCTCATTATTGATAGGAATGACTGCATTTGGATGATCCTCGTAATCCCGCAGCAAAACGCCGATCCAGACACCACCAGATGCACCAATCCTATTGGATCGCATGGACACGCTCTTCAGATTTGACTCTCTTATTGCCGGTGCTATATGAAGAGGGCAAACAAAGGTAGATTAGATACGCGTCAAGATCATGTGAAGAAGACATTCTTAGAAATGTCATCGCTCAGATGCCTTACCCATGATTTCCAGTAGGTTCCCGCGCAACCCACAGCGATCCATGCGCAACTCTTCAAGCCTTGATCCAAAGCCAAGTCGACCGATTCTGAGCGCGTGAGCTAGGAACTCTACTGAACGCTTGTCCATTGCAATTCCAGAGACGTTCAATGACTTGAGAGCCTTCGTCTAATATTAAAAATTAAATAATGGGCAATTCGTATCAGATGTGAAACCTTGCTCAGGCGGTAGAGGAGCGCACGGTGGAGCGCGATGCTCGTATAGAGAACCTACTTTCTTCACAAAGACTGAGATGTACTTGAATCCAGTTGTTTTGATCTTCTTGTTGTCTTGAAGACTGAGCACCGTCAATGTATCCGTTAATAGAATGCTGTAGAGCATCATTTTCAGTGTCTATGATGTGGTCCAGGATTGGAATCGGAGCAGAATAACATGTTAAGGCTGCCGTCTACTATAGCATTCCAAAGGACGTGTGGGCTTCAAGAAGAGTACTGTCATAAAACTCACATCGTCTTCGAGACCGCAGTTATCCAGAGAAAGGTGCTTCAGCCCAAACTCCAGTGTGAGCACATCAGCGATGGGCTCAAGCACTTTCCGTGGCAATTGTTCGCCTAAGGTTTTCAAGAGAGGTGGGAATTAATCAGCAAAAGTCCCAGCGTACCCCAAATCAAAGATATTTCTGTTGAATCAAGTACATACTAGATAAATCGATCGTGGTCAACAAAGGGTTGGACGGTCTGCTCGATGCGACCTAGTGATAGCAAATGTCAAATAATAATAAAAGCCGTCAGTTTCCCCTTTTCAATGGTCTTTGATATCTATCGTTGTTGAACTGAACACCGTGTCGAGTGCTGCCTGTACCTTCATTTCGTCGACAAGGCGATCGATCGGAAACTCCTCGCGGTTGTCGCATGCGACGAGATAATAGTTCATAATCTCCTTGGCTGTGTAAATATTGTCGTCCACTATCACGCCATCGGACGTCGTGAGCAGTTTCTTAGGCGGAGCTGGCGTCATGACAATCTGCACTTGGTTTTTCTGCGGCTCCGACTCATCCGCGGACTCGTAGGCATCGTCATGGTGAAATACATGCTCTGTTGTCAATTGTCCAACCGAAAACCGGACGCGCTTCAGAGACTTGTCCGAGAGCAGTGAAATTGAGCTCCCGTTGGAATCCAGCAGAGAGTGAGGTCGCTCATTGTTGGCGAAAATAGGTGGTCCTCCAGGCCTCCGAGTGCGTACGCCATTCGGCCCTGCGGATGCTGTTGACGATGGCGGGGTCGCCATCGTCGCGGCTGTTGCTTGGGTCACTAACTTCTGAAACATTGAGGGGGAGTTGGCGGTGTAGGCAGTTGGAGTTGCTGGGCCACTCATGACCACAAGTTTGCTGACGGTGCTCTGTAGCCATTGGGATTTAAAAATCGGGTTCCTAACTGGTTGCTCAATAAATGGATAGGCACTCTCCTTCTTCAGAATCGACTTTTTGGGCACACTGTCGAGGTCTATGGGTCGGAGCGGTGGTCTCTTCAGCTTTGGCTTTGTCACAATTATCACTATAGATTAAAAGAGTGGGCGATGCACATTGCTGTTATTTTTTCCGCGAGTGGAGTGCACAAATGCCATGTGCAACAATGCGTGATATGTACATTGAGAGCAATGAAAGAACTTACTACCCTGATGTTGCGACAATAGCGGCTGTCCAGTACGCTGGTCGACACTGGCTATGGAGGCGTCTAGCTGTGCTGACTGCGTTGGTTGTGTTTCTTTGGTGGCTTCATCAGATGTGGCATCCTCGCGGTTCCCATCCAGTTGCTTCTCTAGTCCCACTTCGGACTGGATATCCTGATGACCTTTGTTGTTCCCATCGCGTGCTTTGTCCTCAGACACGGCATATGTTGGACTCAACCGAGAATCTAGCCTTGACGTTTCTCTGGGTACTGATGCGGTTACTTCTATGGCTTCTGTTACTTCTGTAGCGATCCCACTGTCTTTGCTGGGCGCATCGATGTTAATTTCATCGACAGGTGTATCCATAGTCTTTATAGAGTTCGTTTTGGGCGAGTTGTCGTTAGAGTCGCTGTTGCTGTTTTGTCCCTGTCGGTGCTCCTGCTCCTGCATCGGCTGCGCCTTTTGCAAGGGGTCCTGGACAGTGTCAGACGAAGGAGGCGCCATGGTAGACTCTTGGATGGGTGCCTTACTGTCGTTGGTGGTGTCCCTGTGGTTGATGCCTATCATGAAGACAAGCTTAAGCTTGAGGTGTGGTGATCCCCAAAGGCTTAAAGCACGGTTCAAAATGGAAGAGCGAAACAGTCAGAAGATTCAAGGAGGTCTGGCTGGGGATGAGAAAGAAGAAGAGAAGGCAAAAGATGCCGATGGGTTAGGGCCGATGGTCAATGGGGGATATGTGTGATGAGGAACAAAAATGGCTCGTGGCTTTAAGGTTTGGCATGAAAATGAAAGTGAGCAAAAAAAAAAAAAAGAACGCTCCCCCGTGGGCTTTGAGGGCGGAGACAAGAGACCATGGTTGGCAAGATGGCACCGGGCTGGCTGCATATCATTCACATACACATCCATACCACTGGAATAGAACATGTAAGGACGTGCCATTTGAATGCATTCAGTGCAGGAAGTTCCCGCAAAGTCTTTATTGGTCAATGAAAGGTGCGTGTGTGTGTGTGTTTTGGCCGAAGAAGGTGCCTCGGAGGGATTTCTGTTTGTCATCCATCCCCTTTGTGAAGCAGCTGGAAGTAGAAAGCAGAGGGCGAGGGGGAGCTGATTCTCTTCGCCCTCTTCCTCATTCTTCTTCTTCCTCATCGAGCTCGTCTTCCTCATTCCCCTCCCCCAACACTGGACCCACAGCTTCAAAGAATATATCCTGGCTCACCCACTGCAGTGTATGATTACCCCCCTTCCTGAAGAGCACAGAGACAACTACTAGACCCTGCGCAAGAGCACGCATCCCACATTCCAGAACCACTGCACCATTCCCTTGATATCGCGCCACTAATTTCTTCTACCATGCTGCACCAGCAGCAGTCGGTCAGGTCCCAAGCCCAGCCCATGTTCCTCGCTCAGCTGTACCCTCAGATTGAACAACTCCAGATCCAGCAGCACCAGTACCAACACCAGCCCCTCCACCCTCATCCCACCAATGCTGCTGCACTCCCTCAGTACCAGGTACAGCGAACCCATGTCTCCTCGCACCAGCAGAACCCTCTAACTACCGCTCATCAAGCTGCTCCCCACCATCGCCGTGAACACTCAGCTGCTACCAATACTACTGCTCGCTCACCGCAGTCGTCGTTCATAATGCTGCCGCAATCAACATCTGGCCATGTAGGGTCCGCAAACATGCCGCTTCCTTTTGGATTCGGGACGCCCTCCTTATCAGCGGCGTCAAGAGTGAATGTGAGCATGGCCGCCGCCACAGTCATTCGCCCTCCGATCGTTATTCGACCGCCAGGTTCAGCCAGAATGGGCCCTGCAACTTTGATATCCTCTCCTAGTTTACCACAGATGCCTCTCGCTAGCAACATGCGACCAATCCTCATTGGTAGGGGTTGTCAAAGCTTGCTAGATTCCATCTTTTATGCGCCTCTGCTCTTGTTCATGGCATTCCAACCTTTTTTTTTTTTTTTTTTTTTTTTTTTTTTGGTGTTTGTGCTTTTTGCCACCATGGAACAATCACGATTGCATAGCCGCAGGACCTCCTAGCATTATCAAAAATCCCCTGAGGACAAAGGTCCTTCTCGAACGCCCCGTCCCTCGGATACAGGTTAGATTTTTGCTGAAAACACCTATCTCCGCATGCATACAAGATGCTGGATTCATATACTGACTAGTTACAATACCATTGGACATCTTTATCCATAGATCAAGCAGCGAAGGAACTTATTGCTGGCGGATTTTTGGGGTGAGGATACGGATGTGACCAAGGATGGCAGAATCGTCAATATTTCAGAGCGGGCAAAGATCTCAATGGAATGGAGGCGAAGGATGCCGAAGCGGACAGGAATCGTCGTTGGAATTGACTTTGGAAACACATGTACTGGAGTGTCCTACGCACACCAGAACGACGGTGAGATGATTGATGTAGTGAAATGGTAGGCCCTTGCTAATGGATACTAGATATTGGATCCTGGTCTGCTCGTATTGCTCCCTGTGAGAGTAAAGACGTTAACACCCGCCGCTTTCATTGCTAGGCCAAAACATCTGAACGCGTATGCCAAAGTACCGACGGTCAGTTTATACAAGACGAACGACGACAAGGCTTTCGTTAGTTGGGGGTCCTCCGCACTCTCAAGCTATAAGCGATGCAGAGCCAATCATGTCCTCATGCGCGACTACAAGCTGCAACTCTTTGATCAAGGCGCGTGTGGTCGTCTAGAGCATGGTTTACATCTGACTGATGTCTTCACACAGTATATCCGGAGCATTCACCGCCATGTTATCGAGGAAGTCAACAAGAGCCAGGTTCTTTCAGCTGAATCAGTCCCAATGCACTACTGCATCACGATCCCACAAGCATGGACGTTGCCTACACGGGAGCTGGTCCTGAGGTGCTATATCGAAGCAGGAATTATCCTACAGACACCTGCATCAAACTTGACCGTCATCACAGAGGCAGAGGCTGCTGCAACCTTTTGCCGTGAGCACTGTGTAGAATTCGAGTCTCTCAAGGACGGGGATATCTTTATGATCTGTGATGCAGGCGGATTAACAACACATGTCACTGCATTCCGTGTTGATGACTCGCTCGGTGTGCGTCAATTCGTGCGTCTTTCAAGTTCGCATGCTGAGAATTGTGGTTCGGTCATGCTCGACCGGAAGTTCAAGGACCTTGTTTTACAGCGACTAGCAGGTTTTAATTTAGATGCCAAACCCCAGCGCCAGAAAGCGCTCGAAACGCTGCTTGAGAGTTTTGACGAGATCAAGTTCCAATTTGATGCAAACTCCAAGGACGAGATCAAGCATATTTTGGTGCCTATGGGACTGGATATGAATGAGCTGGACCCGCCACCGAGCTGGATGGAGGATGAGTACATGTCTTTGAGCGGAGAGATACTGTGCAGAGATGTTTTTGACCCAGTGATTGAAAGGATCGAGGAGCTGGTTCAGGAACAGTCTAAAGTGCATGCTGTCTGCGTCTGTCTATTCCTCGTGGGCGGTTTCGGAGCCAACAAGTACTTGTACCGTAAACTGTGCCAGTCGAGCATGGTTTCTGACGGGGTTCAATCCAATGCTGGCGGAGGGCTGATAAAGAAAGTGGTGATGGTCCAAAAAGCAGAGCTGGCTGTAGCACGCGGCGCGGTGATCTATGGCCTCAAGAGCGCAGCCCAGCAGGCCAAGGCGTTCTTATGAAGATAGTCCATATATATATCAGATGCCACATGAAGGATGCGTAAAAGCCTTTATTGCGTCCATATGAAAATATGCATGCATCCAAGAACACAATGTACTCCGTATGGGTTTCTGTGGGATACCCTTGCCCTTGTACCATGTCATGTACTTTTCATATGCAAGAACCAAGAGAAGCATACGCGCCACCTGGACTCATGCTGCATGGAAAAGAATATCACATTCATGATCTACTGTAGGGCTCTGCATCTAGAGGGGAAGGATTAGGAAAGCTTATGATAGGGCTCCTTTACATGCAGTAGAAGGTTGCCTGTGCTCGTGTTTCTGTTTCATCTGTGGAGTGCGATCGATATTACTATTGCATTTCTCACTTGAGAGCCGATACTGTGCGCCTGTGACACTAAGACGCACAAGCATGAGCATTAGCATAAGCATAAGCAAAAAAACTCAGCAGCAATAACGATCTTTTCCCAAGGCTATCTCTACCTACATTTCTCTTCCTATATTTTTCTTCTTTTCCTCCTTTCCCCTCCTTGCCTCCAACGTTCTTCATTTCGTCTGCGTGTCTTCAGGAAAAATGGTACCAGAGATACAGGACCAACACAACTCAGCACTACCGTACCCTGTGGAAGAAACGGACTATCAGGACCATCATGCTGTCCTCTCTTCCAGGGCACCTTCTCAGACAGGGAGCAAGCCTTCCTCTTTCTACTCCTTCGTCTCTACATCCTCTTCCACGAGAACATCGCCGTCTATCCGATCAAAAAAATCTTCGCAGAGCAGGGGAGGCACTAAAGAGAAGATATATACATCAACACCACATTCCCTCAATTGCGGCAAACAGCATACTGTACTCCAAAATTACAGTGGTAACAACGACGACGATGGTGGCATGAAATCATTCGTAGAATACGAAAATGAAGCCTCCATCAAGCCTTACCAGAAGCCATTCTACCGCCGACGCAGATTTTGGTGGACCTGTACCATCTCCACAGCTCTCTTTCTCGTCATAATCTTACCCCTGTTTCTCATCGTCATACTCCCAAAGATTGCGCAGGCAATGATAAATACGAGCACAATGAAGATCTCTCAGATGAATATGACCGACCCGCAGGAGCGGTCTGTTCAAGTCTCCGTTGAAGCCGCGATACTCGGCATCCCCTCGATGTTTGCAGCCAAAGTCGAATTTCAGACCCCTGTGCAGGTGTATTGGGTCAGAGAACAGGGAGATCAAACTAAGGTCGGACAAATGAACCTGGACACAATTGAGAAGCGAGCTTTTTCAAAAGCACAATTCACACAGGCGACTGTCTTTGAGATTGTGGACTCACATCTCTTTGGCGAATTTGCCAAGGTCATGGTAAGAGCCTTGAATGTGCAACCATTCTGCACCCCGATCCCCTTGTGCTGTTTATGGCTCTCATCTAGAATTGGTTCACAATCATAAACTTATACATTTCTCTATATATTTGTTACCCATCTGGTCCTCCCGAACATCGATTTTCTTTATTGCCCGAACGCATAGATGGCATCGGACACATTCCTGTGGAGGATAACAGCACAGATCGATGTATCGGTCATCGGAAGGACTATTAAGAATCTCAGACTTAACAGTCCCTTAATCTCTCTGGTAAGAACGCAGCGAACGCATTTGTACGACACGATGCATCCACTGTACCAAGCTTTTCTATAACACCTTCCCACGGCTGTTTTCCTTCAATATAGGACTAAGCAACTTTGCCAATCTAAAGATTTTATCGTTCGACATTCCTTCGGACGCGCCGAACGGAGCAGGAGCCCTCGTCTCTATCAAAGTCTCAATCCCGAACCCTTCGCCCATCGGCATGTCCTTAGGGACACTAGTGATCGACATGAGCCTCAAAAGCACGTACCTCGGCAGGATTACCGCCAGAAATGTGACCCTAATCGGCAACCAGCCCGCCACTCTGCAACTCGACGGCATGATCAACAAGCAGACAGATCCGCTAGCACTTCAAGAGCTCTCCAGCATGATCTCCAATTATCTGGCCAATACCCCGACTACAGCCTACGGTCAGGGCGTATCTGTACTCCCTGACGGTGTACACAACATTTCGTGGATTACGGCCGCGATTGTAGCGACAAGGATGGCCATTCCACTCTTGGCACCAACTCCAATGAATATGATCAAAGAGGTCAACATCAAGGATTTGAATCTAATCATGAGCGCCCAACAACCTTGGGCCCCAACCGCTGCTTCAACAGGCATCGCTGCTATGTTTCAGTTGCCCTTCAACCTCTCCCTCAATATCACGGATATCTGGGACCCCAAGCTGACCCTTGGGTATCAAAGCGTATCCATTGCGGATATCACGACCGCTGTCTGGAACAGAAACAACTCGGATATGATCCACAACAATATCTCATTCACCCTACCGCCTTCGCAAATGCCAATCCGGCCAGATGCGCACGATCAGTTTGGCAAATTCTTGATTGCAGTTACAAATCAGGACACTGCTCTATTCGATATTCTAGGCAGTGCACAGAGTGTCGCATCGACATCTTTGGGTCAGGTCAACATTACGGTCCCGTTCAACACTAGCTTGACTTTGAAGGGCGTCAACTTTGGCGAGATGACACCACAGCTCAATGGAATTGCGGTCGCGAGTGCAACAGTCGATTATGTGGTCCTCAACGCTACCGTTGTGATCGACAATCCCTCCATCTTTACAGTCGAAGCAGGACCAGTAACCCTCCAAATTAATGCGACCGTCCACGGAATGACTGACTATGTGGGTGAAGTCATGATCACCAACTTAAAACTGAGTCCGGGACCCAACCCGCTGCAGGCATTTGTGCATTTTCAACCCACAAACACGACATTTCGAAACGCCTTCTTTACAGAGTATATCGTCGGTACCAACTTTGAAGCCTCAATTTACGGCAACACCAAATCAAGCCCAATTGTCTCCCTCGCACCCATCATGGAGAGCCTGAAAATGTCGACGACGGTTCCTGGGATGAATCCTGCGCCAAAACTGATTGTGGGCGGAAATGGTAACACCACAGTTGGACAGTTCCTCAACAACCACAAGGTTATGCTGCAGGTCCAGATCCTGAATCCACTGGCGACTACGCTCTGGATCCATAATCTCACAGCAGACGTCTCCTGGAAGGGCTTTCCCTTTGGTGCGATTCAGATCGCACAATCATTTTCTATCAAGCCCAGCGGTGTGGATACCTCGCCACTCTTTGGTATCCAGATCCCTAGTTCGTATAATTTCTGGGTATTTATGGTCACGACATTTCTCCCACAGAATATTGGTATCCTTACCGGCGCAACTGTAGTGGTGGACCTGACCGCTGATATCATGGCGACCGTGGACGGGACCAAGGGCGTCGGATATGAAGCTGAGATCCGATACTCACAGGACCAAGTCGGCGTGTTCTTGAAGATCGAGTTCAGCCTCGCCGGTATTGGGATCGGCAGGAGGAGGAAGAAACGCGGCGTGATGGAGGAGCTGGATGGAGATGGGGACTTTGAGGAGAGGTACGGTATTACGGATGAGCTGGGACCTGAGCCGGACAAGCAGAACACGGACGCATACTTGGCATGGCTCAAACGCGCTGTCCAGCTTTCGTTCCCGGAGGAAGCGGCTGCAGATGGATGGATGTGAGCATTCTTCTTTGTTTCGATCTTCCCCTCTTCGATGATACGGCATATGTATACAAGTCATCGGAACTAAAGACACGTTCATACATTCAAACCCATCACACATATTCATCGGGAGTTGAACCGTTTGTGCTGCGCCCTGGCAACTTTATCGGTCTCCAGATTCTGCTGCTCTTTTTTTTTTTTTTTTGCTCGCTGATTATTTTTCAATGCGAATGCATTATCGCAGACGTTGTAGAGCTTCGAGCTCAGCCATCAGCATCCACATTGGCGCGATGGATGGTGGAGGCCCTGTATTGTTACCGACATTCGATTTGTGGGGTCAATAAGCGTGCTCATGTCATGCTTTCTTTGACTGGCCTAGGCTCCTAATCGCACGGACTGCGACCGTGAGAAAGATTCTTGAGAGTCCGTCCTATTGAACCCCCTTGCTGCACGATTCCTTCCTTCCATCATTCCCCATCCTCATTCCTCCCCACGACAACAAAAAACACACTCCACCACAATGTCAGAAACCAACTGCGGCTACAAAGGGTGCAACCAGGTTGGCGCTCACAGACATGAGGATCAGTATGAGCTTGATCGATTTTGCTGGAGACTACTCTTTATTTGCATTACGCCTATCCTCAAGCTGACACTTTGACACAATATCCCGTTACGACCTACACGATGTCTAGCAAGCCTGAACCAGCCATCTTGGATAATATCCTGGAGCACATTGGCAACACGCCCATGGTGCGACTAAACAGAATCGCAAAGTCCGAAGGCCTTCAGTGCGAACTGTGTAAGTCTTTAAGAGACCTTGTTTGCGCTTTTGGAATCGCCACCAAGAAACGTTCGTTTGATCATGCCGCTCACCGGTTGCTTTCCCCCACTTGAACTTAGTGGCCAAATGCGAGTTCTTCAACGCAGGAGGGTCTGTCAAAGATCGCATCGGCAAGCGCATGGTCGACGAGGCAGAGAAAGACGGTCGCCTAAAACCTGGATACACCATTATTGAGCCCACATCCGGAAACACTGGTAAGCCAATAGAGCCATGGGATGAATTACAGGACTGTGCCCATATGACGCCTTTCTAACTTTGCTTGATGGCATACGTAATAGGTATCGGTCTTGCATTGGCTGCAGCCGTGAAGGGTTACCGCACTATCATCACTCTGCCTGAAAAAATGTCCCAGGAGAAGGTCGATGTCCTCAAGGCCCTCGGCGCAGAAATTGTTCGCACACCTACCGAGGCTGCATGGGATGCGCCCGAATCGCACATTGGAGTGGCAAAGCGCTTGAATAGGGAGATCCCCAACTCTGTAATTCTGGACCAATACTCTAACCCGTACAATCCTGTGACCCATTACGATCATACCGCTGAAGAAATCTACAGGGCTTGCGATGGACAGGTCGACATGGTGGTCGCCGGCGCTGGAACCGGTGGAACTCTCACGGGCATTGCCAGGAAGCTGAAGGCCCTCTGTCCCAACGTCATTGTGAGTGATCCCGGTGTAGTCGTGTCATTTTTCGCCCGCATGACGCAATCTGCCAGCAAGCTAAACGATGTTTGGTATTTCTTTTTTATGTTCGCATAGATCGTGGGTGTCGATCCTTATGGTTCCATTCTTGCCCAGCCAGAAGCGCTCAACACCACAACAGAGGGCTACAAGGTCGAGGGTATCGGTTATGATTTCGTCCCTGAGGTGCTGGACCGCACCTTAATCGACCGCTGGATTAAGACTGCAGATAAAGAGTCGTTTATCATGGCGAGACGTCTGATTCGCGAAGAAGGTGTTCTCTGCGGTGGCTCTTCAGGAACTGCTGTCGCTGCCGCTGTCAAGGCTGCCAAGGAACTTGGACCTGGCAAGCGCTGCGTGGTTCTCCTCCCGGATTCTGTCCGCAACTACATGACCAAGTTTTTAAACGATGGCTGGATGAAGGAGAACGAATTCACAGATCAGGCTATGGTCGAGGAGCAGCAGTCTAAGAAATTGCAGTGGGGCGGTGCCACCGTGGGCGATTTGCATCTTAAGGCTGCTGTTACGGTGACCAACACATCGCCCGGTCGCGAGGCCATCATGTTGATGGAGCGCAATGGATTCGATCAGCTGCCTGTGGTCTCGTCCAAGAATGGACGTTTAGTTGGCTTGGTCACTTTGGGCAACTTGCTGTCGAGAATCGCCTCAGGACGTGTGCAGATTGATAGTCAGGTCAGGGATGTGATGTTCAAGTTTGAAAAGGCTGGCGCGCACTTCAAGGAGATCACGGATGAGACGCCGTTGGAGGATCTGACCGCATTCTTCGAAAAGAACTCTGCGGGCATTGTCACAGAAAAGGGAGGATCCAAAGTCAAGGCCGTGGTCACCAAGGTAGACCTGGTCTCCTTCTTGCTCAAGAAGGCCACTGTCTAATGCTGTCTTAGCTGAAAGATGTGGTGCTTTGACTAGAGGTCTCATTGTAGAGCATTGTAGAGCACATGGCTTACTAAAGTTGGCTTCTGTACCCATTTTTATTATGGTCTTGTAATTGTATGTTCTTATGCATATGTGTTCTTCGACATGGGTGTCCGTTCGTCTGCTGTTACTCTGTCTGTCTTGCTATCGAACCTTGTTACGGAGTCATAGCATGGTCCTGAGGCGAGCTTGAGCGTCGATTAGGCGAAGGAGAACGAGATCGATCGCCAATATTGTCCTGGTCGTGGCTGTCCTTGCCGTGACTTTCCTTGCCGTGGTCTGGAGAGCGAGAAGCGCGTTCATGGCCGTTATCACTGCGATCGCCTTCGCGCTCCTTACTACGCTCACGGACCGGAGAGCGCGAAGCGGAAGTTCGACCACGGTTTTCAGGTCTGGGAGAATGATTACGGGGGCTGACAGATCGGCGACGACTCGGTGTGGAACCGGACGAGCCATGGCGAGGGCTTGCTGATCGACGACGCGGTGTGGGGCTAGGAGAGCGACGACGAGGAGAACGACGACGGGCAGGTGAGCGGGCGCGTCGAGGTGATCTGGATCGATCATGACCACCTTCGCGTTCATATCTCCAGGACGAGCTTGGCGTGTTTTTCGCAAACTACGGGTAGACATCAAAATCGTGATGAGTTCCACTACAAGTAAAGTAGCAATCAAGGATATGGTGACGAACGCTGATGAATACCTGTACGTTCAGACGGTGTCCTTCAAAGCGGGCGTCTCTCATTTCGTTATAGGCGTCCCGGGCGTCCCTTTCGTCTTCATACTCGATAAAGGCGTAGCTGTTGGAGGAGAGACATCATAGGAGTTCCGTCAATGGTAAGTAGCTGTCCAGCTGCATGTAAGAATAATTGCTGGCGATGCCTTCTTATTCACTTTTGGAAGGAGATTTGCTGTAATCGATAGCCGATCCGATAGAAAACCGACTCGACTGTTGGTGTTCGGCTTTCCGCTCGAGAGCTTCCTTAGTCTTTGACACAGAGTTCGACTTGAGAAGGTAGGAACAACGAGCCAGTGTGGAAATCGTAACCATACACTGCAACAAAAGATGCGTGTTGAGAAACAATGAGAACCTTGATGTGGATTTGCATGCAGCCCCTTCCCCCCCCCCCCCCCCCCCCCCCCCCCCCCTCGCGCTCCAGATGTAACATAATGTCACCATCCACGGAAAAAAGTTTACAGTTACCACACCTCCTTATGCCAGAGAAGTAACCTCCCTATTGTCTTCAGTTGATCCTCATGGCACATATGTCCTTGCTGGTTGATAATAGCCACAGTGACAACTTCAATAGCCGATCCTTATCCAGAGCTGATCGACATAATGGTTGCGGGCTGTTGAGTAACAACGCACCAAGGAAATTATTGTTGGTCAACTTACGGTCTGGAGGAGTTGTTCCGGAGAGCTGGAACATCGCACCGAACCAATCGCCCAAATCTACGATAGGAGTTACAATGAAAGAACTTTCAGGGTCAATTGGCCGCTCTTTGTACCTTCAAAGGCGAAAATATGTACATGTACTACAAGGCATCTTGGAAGGGAATGAGTTGACAAAAGAAAGTTATGCACAACTACCTCTCAAATTCATAGGCAATGTCTTTGGGGCGCGATCGTTGACTGAATCCCGCGACATAGAGCGTTCTTTGTTTGCCAGACATGGGAATGGGAAGTTGATGGAGGATGAAGAGAATGAGAAATGAATGAGAGGAAAGGAATCAGAAGTTGATGGCGAAGGGAGGCAGAAAAGAGACGAGTTGTAGCCACACCATGGCACTTTTGTCTGCAGTGTGAAACACGTCAGGGAGATTCTACGGTGTATGTGCTGCGCCTGCTCCTTTGAATTATCGGTAGCCCCACTCTCTGGTTCGCATGGATGCAGACACGTGCCCCTTGGACCTGAAGATGGGGTTCCCGTAACCATGACCCTCGACATTGGTATACTAGAAGAGCTGAGAAGGCGCCGGCTGGGACCTTTCTCTTGCTCTGAGCTAACAGGCACTCCTGCAGCAGACAGCTGCAACCGTTTCTTATCTCCTTTCATTCCCTCCACCATTGGGAAATGGGATCTGCAGCCATTTTTTATTTTTTGATTCATATCCTCCTCGCAGCCTAGCTGTGCAACAATGGACCCTCATTCATCTCTCCACGACAGCAGCAAGAGATCTGCTTTTTATATACGCGCCCTCTTGTCTCGTACCCAGCCCTTTGCTATTCCAAAGCGAGACCTGCCCTTCCACCTTGCCCTAAGCACGCCCGTCCATCAATTCAGTTCAACCATTCCAATCCAACCCCAGCGTCCATCTGCACACACAGCGCACCTCTGAGCACCTTCCCTACACTACCTCACTCTCCTGCGATACTTTAGTTTGCCTGACCTTTTTCAAGGACAAGTCTCTGCAAGAACACCTCTTTTTCCTCCTCCTCCTCCTACTCTCTACCCGTCACCGCCTCTTTCTCTCCCAGAGCCCATCCATCGTAGCCGCGGGCACCCTTGCCTCTACACCGACTTCAATCTTAATAGAAGGACCTCAGTCACTTCTCTCCTCCATCTTGACATCCTTTGTCCCCAGGACCACATATTACCCCCAGGGATAGCACTGACTAAGGCCATTGACCTCACTCCCCTCAAGCAGCCATAGGATTCAGACTATTCTTAGACTAGCCTCTCCACGGACGCATATGCCAGATCGGGAAAAATCTACAACGACAACGGACATCTGCTAAATAACGACAGCAACAACAGCAGGCCAGTTGTGAAGGGTCACTCCTTGAACTATCCAACTCGTTTACTTGCCCAAGCAAATTCCTTTTTCCTCGCCTTTATTTGCATCGATATTCCAACCACATAGCCACTCTTCCCTTCATTAACATTCGACACCGACCCCGTCTGTGATATTAAACGTGATCACTACCCTCACGTCTGGGCGTCAGCGAGGTACCTCCTCGTCCTCATCCATGGACAGGTCCTATTCAAACAGCAGTAGCATCAGTCATCACAACCACCCCAACCATGACGCCCAGTCCATTCGGTCCCACAGGTCGTCAAACTCAGGGACGGTTAGTGAGGTTGGTCGCACAGAGGCCATGTCATTAGCACGACCACGAACAGACCAGGAGATCGAGGATCGATTCTTAGACTTTATGGTGCGTACGGAAGCTGGACGCGAAATGATTGCAAAATGCAGCAGCTTCGCAGTGGCGTTATTTTCTTTTTCTTTTATCCCTCATACTCTAATCTACAACTGCCTTTGCTTGATACGTTTTCGTGATGTCGATAGAATAATATGGGTATGCATGAACCAGTGCAACGCAAGGCAATGCTGAATCTGAGCGTGGACAATAAATGGAAACTGATCTTTCAGCATGAATCTCAAGAGCAGTCCAAGGTAAGCAGCCTAACCACGGTGCAGTGCAAGCGAGATTCGTTTTACGGAGAGGCGCCAGATGAGTGCTTGATCCAAGATGTCACGAAAAAAAAAAAAAAAAAAAAAAAAAAAAAAAAAAAGAGGGGTGGTGATATCGCGCGAAGCAATGGATCCGTTTGCACACTAAATGAAACGAACCAAAACATTGGAATGGTTCGGTGTTCCTTGTTATTCTGTTCTCTGACATGTCTCACCTACATAGGCTAAAAAGAGGGAAGGGGGATATATCGACAAGTCATCTCCAGAGTATTTCATCCGCAAGCTACAGGCAGATGGAGATCTCAGGAACACCGACCCAAAGTTTCTGCTTGCGCTCAATGTGTCTCTAAAGTCGCAGCCCATCTCGTATGTTTCACTTTTTACCTTTTTTTCGCTTTTGGTGGCTGTGCTGCGTTTAACGAGTCTAACTTATTTTGGTCCGAACGTCGATCTTCATTTGCTCTTGTAGATGGGTACGGTCCTTTATCCAAAGCAGTGGACAGCAGGTCCTATGCAGCACACTCGCAGTACTCAACCGCCGTCCATCAAGGTATGCTCGCTACTTTTATACTTCTGCATTCCATACCTGGAGTACTCATTTCTCGTTCTAATTATCCACTTCTAGACGCGATGCTGACCTTGCAATGGAGCTCGAAATTGTCAAATGCTTAAAGACTCTGCTGAACAACCGTTGGGGCGCGCAGGAAGCCATCCGATACTCGCCATGTATCACATCTCTCTGTTTCTCAATAACATCGCCTCATCTCCAGACTAGAAAACTGGTCGTGGAGGTGCTGACGTTTCTGTGCTATTGTGAGGTGCCTATGGGTCACAAGTTGGTCCTGAACGGTCTTGATCAGGTCATGGAATACTGGAAAGAAAGCGCACGGTTCGATGCCTGGATGCGAATTCTCGAAAACACAATCGATGGACGCGGTCGCTTCGGTACTATGGTTGGAATGAGCGAAGACTTGAAAAAGACTGGAACGCAGGATAATCACCTTATTGAATATGTGGTACGTTGATGGTAAAAGGGACACTTATCCATTCACAACACTCACACTGACAACTCTTTTATTAAGTAAGCTATTGACATCCAAAGGAATGTAGGACTCAAATGGTTATCTCCACCATGTTTTCATAGCTATCAAATGTCGTCTTCATCAATGCACTGCTCCAAGTTATTGACGAAATTGAATATCGCATGCATCTCAGAAGCCAGTTGACAACAAGTGGGCTAACACGCATTGTGTCTGTAAGTATTTCCATGGCCGGTTACTTCGAATTGTCGTATGGTTTAATTGCATGCATATGGTGCTAATCCTCCTCATCTGAATTTCCTTGAACACAAATCTACTAGAAAATGAGGTGCCTCAATCATGATCTTATTGACCGGCAACTCAATATTTATGAAGATGAAGCAGAGAATGATCACGAGGATATGGTAGAATTTTATAATCAACAGATTCTACAGGACATGTCCGACCCCTATGATGTGTTCCATGCGCTTCTTCGTTCTGTAGAGAGTAGCAGAGCGTACGACTTTTTTCTGTCACTGCTACAGCATATGCTTTTGATCCGTGAAGAAGGCGACCTCAGGTAAGCTTCCAGGGTAATATTAATTTATCGTAACCGGAATGTTTCTAGTCAAATCGCTAACTTCTCTCTCCATTGCTTTTGGATGCTGCAGGACTCGATATTTCCAGCTGATGGACGCGATCGTCACCCAAGTCGTGCTGGATAGACGCGGGATTACTGATAATTTCGATCAGAAGCTTGGTATCTCTGTAAATCAACTCATGGGTAAATTAGTGGATCAGGATCGCCTGAACCATGCTCTTGAGGATGCGAAGCAGGCGAGACGGGAGCTAGAGATCACAACACGTCAGAAAAATGAACTGGAGCTGGAAGTTGGTCAAAAGGATGGTGAGTAATAATGGAGGAACCATGAAACTTGCGAATGTGTACAGGAAACTTACGTACTCAAAATTGTTTTTTTTTTTTTTTTTTTTTTTTTTTTGCGATCGATAATACGTAGATGGTATGGTATCTCAATTGAAAGCCAACGTCCATTCGCTTCAGGACCTTCTTCGGCTCTCTCGACACACCATCCAAACTCTACAGGTCAAACTTAATGACATTGAAATTCAGACTCAGAAAAAGCTGGCTATACAGGATGCACAGCTCAAGCATCTGTTAAGGTCCCTGCAGGATTCCAACACTTTAATGGCAGAGGCTGGAATGTCCTCAGGAGGATTGATTAGTACAGGAAGCAAAGGCCTTGATGACTTCCCGATGATTGACAAGGACAAACTACGTCGACTTATTGAGCAGACAAAGTTGGAAGGTTCGATCCTACAGCAAAGATATGGTAATCATCTACCCCAGTCGATGGCACCGCCAGATCCTGAACTCAACAAAGAACTCGAACAGATGAATGGGTTCCAATACCCTGGTCAAGCGAATCTAACGCCCGAGCTCTTGGCCAGTATCAATGCAAGCAAAGCTGGCGGCAGAGGCGGGAAATTCAAGCATGGTAACAACTGCGATTTTCAGTGCGGCAGGGTATCATCGTGAGCATTTCGCTGAGCATCGCGTCCTGAAATGCGTATTAATATCGACTCTTTCATTATTTTTAGGTAAAGGCACAGAAAAGGGATCCGGAGGCGAAGGATCTGTTCCAGCAGCTGGATCCAGTATTGCAACCACCGGTGGCCCACTGCCGCCACCACCTCCTCCATCTGTCGCAGGAGGGATTGCGCTGCCGCCGGGGCCACCATCAGTGCCCGGTGGAGGGGGACTGGGCAGTCTGCTCAGCGGTATGATGTCCAAGGGAGGTGGGGCCAAGAGCAACGAAGGCGATTCGGACTCGGAAGCTCCATCAAGAGGTATGGCCGCCATGCTTGCAGCAAAGAAAAAGAAATTGGGGTCATCGGATCCTGCATCACCCAAGGTAGGAGGTTCAAAACCACCTTCAGCGCCTGCACCACCAAAGACTGGAGGTTCTCCTCCGCCCCCACCCCCACCAGGTGGAGCCGGCGGTCCACCACCACCGCCGCCTCCTCCACCACCAGGAAAGGGAGGTCCGCCACCGCCGCCGGGCGCTTCAGGACCTCCACTATCCGGTATGATGACAACAAACATGAAGAAGGAAGCAGCGACGGCGGCCATCAAGCTGAAGGCATTCCAATGGGACAAGTTGAATTACATGGCTGTTGGAAATACGGTTTGGGGCTCTGGAGGAGTGGACGAGAGTGCGCTGCAGAAGGCTTTGGGCGAGAATGGGGTCTTTGGAAGCATGGAGCAGTTCTTTGTGGCCAAAGTCACTGAATATCGAGGTACGAAATATCAAGTTGGCTTTATCGTATGCACTGTAACGCTGTTGAAGCTGTCGACCACTGTGGTGCTGACTGTAATGATGACTCTGATGCCAATAGAACCTCGTGCATCCAAGAAGCCGCAAGAAATCTGCATCCTGGACCAGCGTCGTGCCTATCAGATCAACATTATGTTGGGAGGAATGAAGCACACATATCCCGAGATCCGACGGGCTATCCTCCGCATGGACGAAGATTTCATGACCCTTGTACAACTGAGCAATTTGCTCAAATTTGTTCCTGATACTGAAGAGGTAACGATTCCTTTCCAACATGAAGTAACTTTCCGGACGGAAATGCCTTGGTTCAGATATTGATATGACCGTCTTCGTGCTGATTTTGGGCGCATAGACTGGCAGGCTGCTGGAGTTTAAGGACGCATCTGAAGAAGTCAAGCTGACATTGGGCAGACCAGAGGCATTCTTTGTTGAAATGTTGAAAGTCGAACGATACCAACAGCGATTGGAGGGTCTCAAGTTCAAGGCGACCTTTAAAACACTGCTCGAGGGAATCAATGAGGTAAGTAGCTGTTCGCCATGCATATATATAAAAAAAAAAATTGAAATACTAGTTCAGACTTTAACATGGTTCCGGTCCGTTTTTTAATAGGCTGTTTCAGCTATCACCGCAGCCTCGAAGAGTCTAAAGAATGCTACGCACTTTAGGGAGCTTCTGAACTTGATTCTGATGCTCGGAAACTACATGAATGGCGGCGGTCATAACGGAGGCGCCTTTGGTTTTAAGATCGCTAGCATTAACAAGGTAAAGCAATAGTGGAACATTTATGGCATGAAGATGAGACCTAGTACTCATTTTTATTATGAAATATCCAGCTGGTGGACACGAAAGCCTCGAATGCTCCCAATATGACATTGCTTCATTTCTTGACCAACATCACCGAGAAAACGCTGCCCGATGTCTTGAACTACCAGCAGGAACTTGAGCCCTGTAGAGACGCCTGCCGAGGTAAATGCCAGACGAAGCATGAAGCGAGCTGGGAGATACATCTCGAGTCTCTAACCTTGGAAACGGATCATGATGTATTTAGTGTCATTGCCCGAGCTACAGACTGATTTCAATCAGCTGAAAGCAAAGATAACAGAGATCAAGGCTGAGCTGAGCACGCATTACTTCAACGGCTACAAGTCCTGTCCTGAGGATCGGTTTTCCGAGGTTATGCAACCGTTTATGGAGGCGGCCGAGGTTGCATTCAAGAAGGCTGAGACCGACATGCAAAACATGGAGGAGTTGTACAAGGACTGCGTCAAGTTCTATGGTGAGGATGCAACGGTCATAAAGCCCGACGAATTCTTTGGCATCTTTAAGACGTTCAGTGCCTCGTTTGAGAAGGCCAAGGAGGACAACCATAAGCAGCAGGAGAGGGAAGAACAGCGGGAGAAGGCCAAGACGGCGGCCAAGGCTCGGCAGGAGCAGATTGTTGTCAAAAAGAACAGAATCAAGGTCCAAAGCGAAGGTATGCGATGCTTCCGAAAAAAAAAAAATGTTTGCTTCGCTGTTGTAGAACGGATGAAAGAAATTAACCGCACGCCCACCATCCTTCAAACACAGGCTCAAACGATGCAGAAGGAGTAGGTGATAATAAGGGCATGATGGACAGTCTACTAGAGACGCTCCGGAATGGAGGCGACAACGAAGCATTGAGGCGGGATAGGCGACGCAAGAACCGAGTGGAGCATATCTCATCGGGCGTGGCGGTCAAAGCTCAGGACCTCCTAACGTCGCTCAGGGAAGACAGCCCGCCGATTGTACTACTGCACGAGTAGTCGCAGCTTGACTCCACTTGCTTCGCAATAAACATATATTTATTAACGGGCTACCATAAAGAGTAAAGTGTATGCACGGCTACAATGGTATGCCAAAGGGTTTCGTCGCTCCATGTCTTGCTTCTTCTTGGCGCTAGGCGGCTGCGGATAATCTAATCCCTGAATGCACTAAGACCAAGTTGTGGGGAGATGCATGCGAAGTACATGTAAGCTGAGCTGTGTGGATACATCAGGCACACTATTTCCATTCTCGAGGATCATGAGCGTGGACAAACGCGTTGTTCCTTAGAAAAGAACCCCCTTTTGGCTCCGATCGAGAGGGTCCACGAATGAAACACGGTGCCTGGCTCAGGAACACAAGGCTCAACAAATAATAATTTCAATAATAATAACCCCGCCCCCAGGGGTCTGCCTCCAGGGCTAGGTTACCACGAGGAAGTTCGCCATTGTGGCACACGCTCCTTTCCGTGTAACGGCCAAAGGGCATGGTACTCCAAGAATATCAGAGTTGTCCTGCATTCCTGTAATAGAAGGGTGGCCACGGTGGTGCACTAGCACGATCCGCCTATAGATCTCCACTGGCAAGGGCGATACTGGTTATAAGCATTCATCCGTAGTCCAAATTGCACTGCGGAATGTAACAGGACCCTCTTCTTGGTTGGTTCGTTCCCTGATACACTTTATTGGGTGCTCTTTGAACGAAAAATTACAAAGAGAGCGTTTGTGGGTTTTTGGAAGGCGAGAGCATAACATTTTTTGCTGTATTCGTATACCGCTCTTCCTTCGGTCATTCCCCTTCCTCGTCCCATCGCCATCCCTCATTCCCCCGCCACCCCAACGCTGCCATCACACCCCCCATCCTCTCCTCCCTCTCCCACCCCTCGCCTGTCTCTTGCATACCCGCCCTCTGTATTCTCCTCTTCCTCATACTCGCCACTGCACGCGTGCCAGTGTGCCCACTCTGCTTCTCTTGTAAAAAACCATCGTCCTTCTCTCTCTCGACTGCCGCGACTTGCCGTTGTCCCTCTAGGAGTGCGTATACCCATGAGCCATCCCTCATCCACGATAGCTGCTGGTAGAGCCGGTAGCTTCCACATCCCTGCCATCCCCTTTGTTACACCCCTAGGCATCGAGCCTCAGGACGTGCCCTGGCTTGCGGACCTTATTGCAAGACATGCCGTCCGCTTGTTCGACCCCCGACAGCTGGACGACCTCGCTCTTTCTGTCGCAGCTGGACCCAATTGCATCCTCCACACAGCCCAGCTACAGTCCACACAGGGCATCACCACTAACCAGGCAGCAGGACAAAACGACAACACTGCCACAACTGGCCCGATGATAGTGGCCATCAAACAGTACCACCGACCAGCAGACCTGATCTTCGAGGTAAGGCCATTAAACACCCTTTTTTGACCGAGAGGTACAATGAAGTTGAATTGCTGGATGTTACTAACAGGAGAGATAAACTCTACATGTGCTGTCCTTACTAGGTACATCAATTGCTTATCACCCCGCCCTCACAATATACGAACCCGCTCCTTGGTGTTGTACAGCTCGGCAACCAAGGGCTTACATGTCTCGTTGTCCCATATCACCCACTCGGCAACCTGCGTCGATACATTGCAGAACAACGGGCGAATCTCAACGCACTTCAGCAGATGCAAATCATCCACGACATCGCCTCCGGACTCGAGTTTTTGCACCAACGCGGTATGCAGCATATGAACCTACACTCAGCCAATGTCTTGATCAGTTTACAGGGAATGGCAATTTTGACCGACTTTGGCAGGGCAAACAACCGGGCAGAGGTTGGAATGCCTCCGAAACCGACAGCAGAACTCGAGAGGATTCGATCCTTGACCGTTGTGTTCCTCGCCCCTGAAGTCCTTGCGTCCAATTCATATTCAAGCCGAAGCGAGGTTTATGCACTGGGAATGGTCATGTTTGAATTGTTAACGGGAAAGGTCGCTTTTGAAAAGGATCTGAGTCAGCCAGGATTGTCGACAAGAATCATGTTTGGAAGGCAAGAAGAGATCCCCACCAACATCAAGGACAGCCCAGGTCCAGCATACGAAGCGCTGATCAAAGATTGCTGGAAGCTAAACCCTGGGGATAGACCACATCTCTCGGAGCTCAAGAACCGGCTTGAGAGACTGATGACGGAGTCCCGACAAAAGACAGAGGCACTCAAACTACAGCAACAGGCAGTTCAGTTGCAACAGCAGCAGCTTTACCAGCAACAGCGGCAGGAGCAATATGCACAACCATACCAACCTGGCGCCATTGCACCACCCACGCCACCCCTGCCGGATATGCCAGCTGTCGATCCCATGCATGCGCACGCGATATCTATGCGGCATGCTGCAAGCACTGCAGCGCAGGCTGCCGCAACTGCGGCTTCAACCAACATCATCACGACGCAGATCATCGTATCCGACAAAGTCCGTCCGCGTGTCGAGTCCTCAACAAAGCCCACAGCGCAGATGCAGCAGGACGCTACCGAAAAGCAGAAACCTGTCGAAGCATGGACCATCGGCTTGGCGACGAGCTCCTCTATCACCCAGCAGCGCGATGCTATACCTATTCCCACTCGAGCATTGGAAATGGCCTCCGAGAACCTCAGGAGCAAATCAATCTCTCAGTCTGAAAACATCACCTCATTACCTCTCAATCCAGTCCCGACCCTAGTGTCTGCCACTGTGCCACCCGTCGCCATCGTGATAGCGCCTGCTCAATCGTACGTTGCCTCATCTGCATCGGCTCAGGATATCCTTCCGACACCTACAGCAACCTCGACAGTACTCACGGCAACTACTGCGAATGGCGGGATGAGCAGCAATGCAACAGGACCTAGTTGGCCTATGCCGCCCAAGCTTAACAATACCCAGCAACAGCCTGAAGGATTGACCATCGCCATCACCCAGGCGTCGACTAAAACTGTAGGACCAGAGGCAAATATACCCGCTCAAAACACAACGAGCTCACCTGCCTCTGCGATACCTTTCCCACCGCTCCCGCCTGCGCACCCGGACACTGACCCCGACTTTATTACAAGGGCTTATGTTACTTCGACATCCACTCCTTCACCTGCGGTAGCATCGATCTCATCAGCTACTTCAGCCTCGGCTCCCTCCGAAACAAAACCATCACCTATCCTGTCAGCTGGACCTGCAACGCTCGCCATCCCAGTCACACAGGCGGATAGCACTAATTCGAAATCGCCCACCTCACCCTCCTCGCCCACGGCAAACATATCTCCGGATTTACTGTTCAGACCTGGAAGAAACACCATCATCGCAACAGCTGCACTGGAGCAACAAAAACAGCAGGAATCCATGCCCACGTTCTTTAACTGGCGTAAGCTACCCCGAATTCCAAAGAGCGACGGCGAAACGACGCGAAAAATCAGCTCTGCGGCCTCATCAGTTCAGGTTGTGGAGGATGGATACACGAGCAGCGACACGGATCATTCGGTTACCAAGGGTCAGGATAATCGATCCGAGAAGGTCAAGAGCCTTATCGCGACTGTGGAGTCAGAGTCTCCGGCTTTGGAAGTATCCACTGTTCCGATTCCTGAGTTGCCACAGTCTCAGCCCCCAGCAGCAGCAGCAGCAGCAGCAGCAGCCACGAATGGAAAACAGCCCCGGGGATCAGTCTTGGTTATACCCGCATTCCCTGAGCCGCCAATGACGCTGCATAACCGCAGGATCTCAAATATGGACGCTCGTTTTCGACAAACAGGACGTCAGGCCACAAAATCACAGCTAGAGACCCATGAACGTGCAAGCTCGTTCTCAAGCGATGACTCTGAGCTGAGAGGGGCTACTAGTCCGACAAGAACTACACCTGGTGCGGTCATGGCCCCGCAGGAAGTGGGCTCTGGCACCTCTGCAGCTACTGGACTCATGGCTCGCAGTACATATACCCCGATTACGTCGGCGGACCATGTCCCAACAGGGACTCCCTCGAACTGCATCTACTCGGCTGCGAAGAATGGTGATTTAGTGGAGCTACAGGAGTTCTTGAACAAGGCTCTGACTCGGTCGCTATCAACAAATTCTACCTCCTCTACAAGTATGTCGGGATCATCAAGTCAAAAAAGAGCTCTCACGTCCGTTGCAGCGATCCTGGACGAATTCGAGCCGATCGAGCGGCTTCCGGTACTCTGCTGTGCAGCAGTGGCGAGAAAGAACAAGTATCAGGCCTTGAACATGGTCCTGAAGGCGGGCGCCAATGTTGAGAGCAAGGAACAACGTGGAGGAAATACACCGCTCCATCTTATCTGTGAAACAGCTCCGCCTCCAGTCATAGATCCGACCATGTTGCGGAGCATGCGGGATCAGCTCAGGTCCCTCAGCGCTGTGGACGCTACAGGCGCGCAGATGAGCCAGCTCTCGCTTCTGGATGGCGATGGAGGTGATGCTGATGGGGACGACGACGATACCGAGGGAGGGCAAGAGGCGGCATTGAAGAAGATCGATGAGCAGGACGACCAGGAGCAGGAGGCATGGGAGCGCGTCAAGGTAGATTCCGAGTCGATCTTCAGCATCCAGGCCATCAATGACGGTTACCAGAGCCTTATCACACGGCAACAATCTTTTTCATTGGGAGGGCCTTATTACCAGATGAAGAACCACATACTGATGAAAGGTGGATTAGAGGACCAGATCCGACTGTTGGTGCTGGCAGGGTCGCCCATTGACACGCCCAACTTCCGAGGCGAGACACCGTTGCTGCTACTGCTTCGGTTCCATGACTCTGTTACAGCCTTGGCGACTCTTTTGAAACTGGGCGCTGACCCGACGTGGATGGCGCCCTTTGGACCAGGAACGAACCCGCCAGAGATTCATGTGGATCCCATGTCAATGCTAACGCCCAAGGAGCAGAAGCGGATGTCGAAATCGATGAGAGCTACTTCGCAAAAGATATTTTCAAAGTCGATATCGACCCAGCAGCAGGTATCGGCATCGAGCGACCCGAACCATATCTTGGTGATGCATGGAAGCGTTCTGGCCCATGCTGCGTATTACCTGCGTATCGATTGTCTAAAGTACCTGCTGGAGCACGAGATCGAGTGCAGCGATCCGGCGATCATCGAGCAGGCGATCATCGCATGTCAGGAATCTGTCTCTGCGCAGGTGAACCCGTCGTTAGTGGTGGTCCAACAGGAGATCGCCCGGATCCTGGAGAAGGACTGGAAAGGCGAGTCTGGTCGGCGACGTCGTGCGCGGGTTGCGGAGCGCATACTGAACAAGAAGAGAAAACCTGTAAGGTCGAATGTCCTCCTGGTGGCGCTTTCGGTATCATCGTCGATGTCGTCGACCGTGTCCTTGACTACGTCTGAAGGTGACCTGAACTCTTTGACGCCGATCTCTTCCTCTGCGCCTGCGTCTGCAAACGGATCGGGACTGGCGCGTCCTGGGTATCATGGAAAGATATCGTCGGTCTCGCTTGGATCGATCCCTACGACGCACTTTTATGCGTCCGAGGGTCCTATGGGTACAGAGATTGAATTGATAAGCCAACATGGGTTCGTTGTGGATCCGTCTGTCCCAAGGTTCCAGCTCACGGATCAGCCGATGCCCCCGAGCACGTTGTCGAATGGAGCAGATACTGGCGGCGTTAACAGAAAAGAGGACGGCCCTTTAACAATAGAAATTCAAGGATGGCGTAGTCTAGGGAGCCCCAAGAGTCCGAGGCTGGATCAATCAAAGGGGATCTTCAAGAAGATCCGCAACATTGCCAAACGAGCGTGAAGGAGCAGCCTTCTATAATATCTGTAGTGTTGTTCATATAATAATAGTAGAATAAACCGGACGCATGAGGCAGATGATTGAGAGGCCAAAAAAATATCCAGTAAAAGAACACTTTTTATATCTATTTCTTTATTTCCCAATTTTGTTAGTTGTGGATAGCGATGAGTTGGTCGCGTTAGCGGAAGGAGAATTTGGTTTCTTTGAAGAGGGCAAGGAAGAGGAGGCCGAGTACATGATGGTGCCCAAGAGCACGAGAGTGGAGCCGGCGGCCATTTCGAAGCCGAAGCCGTTCTCGAAGTACAGGACCGAGATGAGCAAGGAGGTGAACTTTCGGAGGTTGAGAATGAAGTTGAGGGTCAGGGCTGAGGAGAGCGATGTCAGCCGGTGCACGCCTGAGATACACATGAATCTGTGATAAGTAGAATAAAAAAAAAAAAAAAAATTATATCAAATGTCTGCCGGTGCATGTTCTTGACAAGCGATGTTATGAAATGGTCGACAATGGATACGCAAAATATAAAAAACATATATAAACACTTACTGTGTCAATGTGTTCACGGCAAGGAAGATCCAGAGTCTGGGAATGGTGATGAAACTGAGTCTGTAGGCGAGAGAAGTTGGGAGATAGGGACCGATCTGGCGGACCAATTGCAGGACCGGGATTGGGGTCGAACGATTGAAGACCTGGATCTGATCCATGATATCGCTGTAGAACAAGATGAACATTGGCAGGGCCAGGAAATGTGAATAGAACAAGCCCTCGCGCCATTCGGCGCCATAGGTCTGGTAGGTCGATTCCTGTAACAGCCCCATTAACGACGATACAATCAGGGCTACTGTCAACATGACGACCCCAATCGCATAATCTCCTGCGTTCACAGTGTCCTGGGACCCCTTTTGTGTGCTGCCACTGCTTCCCTTGCTACTACTGCTGCTGTTGTTGTTCGTGTTAGCGCTCGTCGTCGCATAGATCACTCCGATAGTGACGATCAAGACAGCGAGCATCTGTGAGCGACTATACCGCTTCTTCATCAGGATCATGCCAAGGACCATACCGACCATCAGACCTCCGGATCGAAAGATGATATGCAACGGGACCGAGATCTTGTAGGCCAGGGACCAATTATTGAGGACCGAGACTGAGAAGAACATGATGACGATGGCCAGCCAGCGGATGAGGGGGATCCGGCGGGGTTTTAGGTGGGGTATATATCGCCAGACTCCTTTTGTTGTAGTAGGCTGCGGCTCCGGGGTTGCTGGGCTGTTCTTTTTGGAGAGCGTGAGCGAGGCGGAGGGTGATAGTGAAGTGTTCTTGGCGCGGCTGTTAGGGGAGAACAACTCCTGAATGATGGGCCATCGCACGTGCATAAAGAGGCCATAGAGAGAGACGCAGATGAACTGGGCAAAGGTGATCATTTGGCCTAGACACATTCATAAAGGAAAATCTTGAGTTAGTCAATGATCCCCGTTCAAATGTTCCGTTTCTGCAAAGAAGTCCAGACAGGAGTCTTACCGCTCTTTGGAGCATCGCTAAAAGCGATAAAAAAAGGTGTGGTTGATAGCCGAGATCAGAATTAGAGCGATATCCAAGACAACAGCACAGTTAGCATTATTGATATTGACGCTGACGCCCATGAAACCGGGGCCTTTGCTCCTATGCTCTCAAGCATACTTACTTGACCAAGATCTCGAGCGCAAAGACATTACTGCAGCAGCCTCCAAAGATCATTGTCGCAATCAAGATCCAGTCCTGAATCGACGCCTGAAGAGTGATAGCCGCCCAACTCGACCATGATACTGATCTCTTGGGCGGAAGATGCTTTAAAGGGTCCTTCTCTGCAACACCGGTTCTCGTGTCAGGTCCTTTCAAAGACAGATCATCTCGTTCCTGCTGCTGCTTTGCGCCTTTGGGATGTTCATGACTCCGATGCCTCAGTTCCGACGATGGCGAGTCGACTGCCGCGCGGACAGGCCCATTGATGGTGGATTCCATGGATTCTGTTGGATGGGCCACGGTCGATGATGAAAGGCAAGTCAGCATTTGATTTTCAGGAACTGGAAGTAAAAAAGAGGCAAGATTCCACGTGATGCATTGTCCCGGACTTTGGGCTAAGCATTCGCCGATGATTACAGCGTCCATGGGCCAATAAATATATTAAAAATGTGACCAACCATCTCACAATTATACAAAAGTCGTGCATGCGGACGTATAGATGGTATCAAAAGACTAAAGATTGAACTATAGAAAAAAAACAAAAGAAACAGGAAATGACAACATGACAGACAGCAAGTGCAGAAAGGAGGGTGAAAGACAAAAGACACACATAAAGAGCTACAGGAATATGTACAGATCGTCGCTAGCCGATCAACGAACGAATCCAACTCAGATTCAGGGGCAAGCCTCGGTTCCGCACGCCACATGAGTTGTAACGAAGAGGGAAAAGATGAAAATAGAGTCTACGGGTGCTTCGAGTATCCGTGTCCGCGATTAGTATCTATTGAGGAGAGTAAAAAAAAAATGCAAGGATGCGTTAGGCATTGTTAGTTTCGTGCGGATGAAAATAAAAATCAGCATTTCATATACGGCCCCGACATACGTCAAAGACTCGTTGGGGCACTCGTCTGTGTAGTGCTGACCAAACTCCTCGCAGTTATCGCAATACTAAATGGTGCAGCAAGGGTGTAGATATTGTCAGTAAAAGGATCAAGCAATAAGGTTTCTCGTCTGGCAAGCAAAAATCCTTGATATGGTACTCACAGGTCTCTCATCCTCCAAATCTGCCTCTGAGTATGATGGTGCCGACGTGGCAGGGACAGAGGGCGTGAAGCCTCCAGCTGACTTTCCACTTCCAAAGACAGCGACACAGCCGATCAGATCATGACCCTCCACCTCGCAAATCTCGCAGAACAACGCCTTATCCGTGCCGTCAGCTTCCGTCCTAGTCCTTTCGTTCGAGAGTGGCGATTTCGCAACGACTCTGGATCCGACGTGTGGCGCGTTCGAAGAGTTAGGGCGCCAATCCGAGGACAAGCCATTGGAAGGAAGATCCACCAGGGATCCATGAGTTCCATTAGAGACGCTCGCGAGTTGGCTCTTGAGATCCGCAATCTCCAGCTGAAGACGGTCAATCTCCTTTTGCTTCATTTGGACCTCTTCCTCGAGATCAGCCTCGTGGAAGATCTTACTCTCAATCAATGACTCCAGATCCGTGAGCTCCTTGTTCAGTTGGCCAATCTCATATGCCTTCGCCCGATCCAGATCAACATACCGCTGGCGAAGGTCTCTCATCTCGAGCGAATGCGCCTGTGTGAGCCGGTCCAGCATTGTCTGCTTGTCCTTGAGCAGACTCTCAAGGCGAATAACCGACGCAGACTGATTCTGTCCCGATTGCTTCTCCGAAGGCGCCAGGATGGATGTGTCCTTGGTGAGCACAGAGACGTTGCTGAGCGCTGCCTTCAGCTCTTCTTGACCAATCAATGGAGCCTTTGCGCCTGTCTCAATGTGAATCATGTCCAGGCCACCCTTCTCAGCCACCTCGCTCTCCCCGATCGACGTAACTGCCAGGCTCTCCGAATGAAGTCGCTCGACTTCGTCCATCAGCTTGAGGCACTCGGTCTCGACATGTTTGTGCGCCTCCATAAGGATGTCGTGCTCCTGCATCAGCTTCTTGTTGTCGCTCGCCACCACCGCATTTTCCGCTGTGAGCTCGTGGACCATTTGCTTCAGTCCAGCGATCTCTTCTTCCAACTCGGCGCGGTTCAGAACAGCCTCAGAGTCCGCGGTGCTTGAAGAAGTTGCCCGCGGTGCAGAGACAGACAGCGCCAAGGCCGCCTCGAGTTCAGAGACCTTACTCAACAACTGTTCGCGCTCCTCCTCGAGTGCAACAATCTCAACTCTTGAGCTCTCCAGTGCTGCCGTCTGATCCGCCGATACCTTCATCTCCAGCTTGGCCTTGATTTCCACGTTTTCTTGTCTGAGCACGTCCGCTTGTGCCTGTACATCGGCGAGTTTCAAACCAAGGTCCTCGACCGCAGCCGTCTTCTGGATCATCTCCAGCTGCATTGCCTCGCATCTTTCTCTCCATTCCTCGACTGTAAGAGCAATCGCTTCCAGGTCCTCCATCCTCTCCTTTACTTCGGACAAGCGGCTCTCCAAAGCCAACTGGGATTCGGCAATCTTAGCCTCCAATGCAGTCCGCTCCTGCGCAAACACCTCCTCCGCATCCTTGGCAGCCTTTTGAGCTTGCACTGTCTCCAGCTCCGCTGCGGATTTGAGCTCCTTCAAAGATGTCTCAGAGGCTTCCAGGGTCTTGATCTGGGCATAAAGTTCGTCCTGGTTTGTCTCGAGCGTCTGGATTTCGCTTCGAAGGGTGGTCATGATGGTGATGTTGTCCGCCACAGCCTCCTCTAGTCGCTTCTTCTCGAGCTCCCAGACCTTGCGCATTCGGTCCACCTCCTCGCTCTGCACCATGCCACCGATGTCCTGGAGCTCCAACTTAAGACTGGCAACGTCCTCCTCGCGCTTGACAATCGTCGCCTCGTACTCCTTCGTCTTGTCCTCGAGTCCACGGACGAGCTTTTCGCTCTTGGCAAGCAGGTTTTGTGACTCCTGTAATTCGACTTCAGCTGCCTTTAACTTGGTATTTGACTCAGATTCGCTCAGTCTACGGTATTCAGCCTCCTCCTCCAGTTTGGTCTGTGCTTCGTTCAGCTGGGCCTTTGTTACCAGGGCTTCCTCTAGTGCCTCTTTCAGCCTAGACTCCATTTCCTCCAATGCTGTCTTGGAGGTTGCCTCCAACTCTGCCACCTTGGCATGCAGGCCATCGCGTTCGGATTCAAGTTCCTGCACCTTGGCCTCGTTGATCGCTTTGCTTTCCTCGTTCATTCTGTTCAATTTTTCCTCCTCCTCCATTGCCCTTGCTGAAAGATCCTGGAGTTTGGCCTCGAGGGCTACGGTCTTTTCGTCCGCTTCTCGGAGACTTGCTTGTAAGGACTCGATCAGGGTCTGGTGCTCTGAGCTCGCTCCAATGTTCTCATCATTAACGGCAACGCCGCCATTCTCCTCCAATTGCTTCAGCTTCTCTGCTAGCTCGGTCTTTTCCTGAATAAGAGCAGTTCGTTCCTTCTGCGATCGGGCAGTGTCCAACCAGAGCTGTGTCATCTTGTCCGTAACAACCTTGAGCTCTTGGTCCTTTGTGGCCCTCTCCTTGTCCCAGGCCGCCTTCATTGCATGAAGATCCTCCAGCTCTTGACCAAGGCGCTCAGTAATTACCTCGTGACCCAGACTCTTGCTTAGGAATGTTCGCTCTTCATACGATAGGTCCCTCTTCTCCAACAGTTTGCTCGTCTCCAGCTGCGATTTGGTCTCGCTTATCTCGGATTTGAGCATGTTATTTTCCGCCACGGCGGTATCAAAGTCGAGCTGCAGCTGCTGCAGCTGAAGTGAGACGTTGTCCTGGGGCGATCCAGCCATCTGAATAGCAGAGGCTTGATCTAGAAGAGTGGGTCGGCTCTCATTGGGAGAGATGAGACCACTAAGGTCTGGAGTTTCTGAGCGTGAGGAAAGTCGTCTAGGCGCAGTCATGCTACGCGGCGTCGGTGAAGTCCTGGCTCGGGTACCGTTAGCACTCGACTGCGAAGTGACTGAAGATGTCGAGGAGGTTGAGCGAGAGTGTACTGCTGGTTTTGAGTTGAGGGTGGCGAGAGTCGGCTTTCCTGCTGGCTGTTGTGACAAGCGGTTGCCAGTAGCTGAACGTGCTGTGGGTGAAGAAGATCGAAAGAGCGGCTTTGGGACAGGCGAGGGCGAGTTGGCGCGAGCGTTCGTAGCCCCAGGAGGAATAGTCCTGTTCGAAGTGGGCGATCCGTTCATGCCACTCAGTGCTCGAATTGTGGGACTAGCAGCCCTCGCGGAAGCCCCTGCCAGGCTAGAGTTGGACTGAGCTGGAGTTGAGATGCGTGGTGTTGCGGGTTGAGGTGCTCCATTACGCTGCTTGAGCTGAGTAGCCGTCATCCCAATGTACTTTGATGCTCTGGATCCAGCTGTAATTTTGGAGGCAGCTTGAACAGCATGGTTGTTGACTGTTGGCGTGGCCGGTGCCGGTGCTGGTGCTGGCGACTCTTCCTGTGCGGGAAGAGGATGAGCTATAGAGAGATCTGGTGTAGACGGGAACAGTAGCTCTGGTTTGGCGATCTTTGCCGCAAGAACAAAGATTCCGTACTTTGGTTTGCATTGAAAATAAGTGACTCTACATTGACCAATTATCCGCCACGACCGTAAACGGATCAAAAGAGGGGTGGTAAAGACAGGAGTTAGGAACAGCATAGACATCATTGATCGTAATGGATGACATCGATATCTTTGGATATTCAGCCTGATAAATGACCTACCCTCCCACGCTTCCGTCGTTCTTCCCTGTAGGGGTATCAAGCTCGATTCCTGCCCAAGTGCCCGACTTGAACTCGGTCGGCCCCAAGAAGCGCAGGATCCCCGAAAGATCCATGCTCTCGACGACGACATGGTCTCCGATCTCGTAGTTGTCGAGCGAGGGTGGTGCAATGGCAGGCGGTCCAGGAACGGCTGCAAGCGGATTCTTGGCTGGCTGTACCGGTGCTGCGACTGCCGCCGTGCCCGGGGGACGCTGGAACAAGGGCTGCTTCATCAAGCCCGTGCGTGTACCTCCACCGATTGCTCCTGACATGGTCCCCGGCCCTGCAGAGAGACGTGAGCTTGTGAGTGCAGGGCGAGCTCCTGAGGGTGATCCTGGAGTAGGGCGACCTGCGCCCACTGGGGTCGTTGGAGAGGGCGTCGAGGACGACATCGAGGACAGACTAGGATGCGAGGTCGAGAGCGGGGAAGGGGATATTCCAGAATATGAGGGAGGACGAGATATTTGCTGCATTGTTGCTGTGTTCGTTGTAGCCGAGTGTACGCCTGCCAAGGGTGACTCTGCGTGGGTGCTCAGGCGGGAGTAGCTGGCACGGCGGCCGAGCTGTGTTGGTTGTGAGGTCGGCGCTCTGTAGGAAGCTGGCGAGCTAAGGCCAGTGGGTGAGGCTCGATCGCCATTGCTGGCGGGGCTGATGGATCGTGCGTTGTGCTGGAGTGATGAGAGGCCGAAGGCACTGGGGCTAGTCGTTCTGGGGCCCTGTTCGAGCTGGTATCCTGATCCGGGTCCCGCTCCTCCAAATCCTGATCCGTTCGTCTTTGTTGTGTATGCTGGTGATGCACCTGGGGCGGATGTCCTGCGGCCAGGATCAATCAGTCCGGGGCTGTGAATCGAGATGGCCTCCGCAAGGAGGGCTTGCTGCTCGGGAGACATATCCTTGAGGGCCTTGGAGACAGAGCCGGCACCCGGGGTGGGCATGAATGAGCGGCGCTGGAGCACGCTCGATGGGGCAGGGAGGCCAGTCAGGGGGATGGGGCCACCCGCTGAGGGCGCCTTTGGCAGTTTGGAATTAGCCTGTGGGGTCTTTGGGGCCATTGCTGATGAGGCGTGTCAGCTACGCGAAGACAAGGAGGGAAGGAGGAGAGGTGAAGGGGGTGGGGCGAGGATGAGGATGGGGATGGGGATGAAGTAGATAGGAAAGAGGTGAGGGATTAAAGTGGAGTTGGAGAGACAGAAGGTGTGATGGGCACAGGAAGGAGGGGGAAACAAAACAATTTTTAAGCGAGTCAGGTACCAGCACCAGCTACCGGCACTCCGAGCGCACACTGCAGCGCACGACCAATTGGACATATCAAACCACAACCCCCGACCCTGTGCTTCTAGTGCTATCGACCAGTCCTCCGTCGAGGTGTTTGCCACGCTTGCTACCTACAGACCCTTCTGGAAAGAAAGACCACATCCACTCATCTGCACATGGACAATGTGTGGGGCGTCAACAGTCTGATGCGACGCTGTCGTTCAAGCTGGAAATGCGGTTTGATGCACGCTTGCTTTCAAGCAAGCTGATATATAGACAGTTGCTGGCTCCCATACCGATCATGGATGAATGTGTCCTTGCTCTGGCCCCGCCCTGCTTTCCACCGCCTTTTCCTTCTTGTTCCCCGGCCTCTGCCTCTGCCCTTGCCTTTGTTTGTGTTGCGTTGTGGTGCGAGTGCCTTTTGTTGACGACGGGGTCTCCTCTTAGCCCTCACTGTGTTCCTCCTTTTTTCTCATCACAAGGTCCGCAGGGGGTCAAGCGCGTCCCATTTTCCATCTTATTCTTTCGCTTTCCCTTTCCCTTTCCCTTTCCCTTCTCTTTCTTCGACTCCTGTCCTCGACGATTGAGACTCAGATTGGAAGAGGAGAGAGAGGGGAGGGTCTAGCGTGTGGGCGGCTCCTTCCTGGATGTCCCATGGACTCATCCTGGAAGCAGTGTTGAAGAGGTTAGCAGCAAGACTGGTGCAGAGGGAAGCAGAGCAAGGGAATGAAGCAGTGGCGGGGAAGGTGTAGAGCGGCTGTAATGGGCAATAATACGAAGGACGATGGTATCGCTGAAGCAGCTGCACCGTTGCGTCGTGCTGCGTTGTTCCCACGCACGGTCGATCGAATGAAGAACGAAAGGATGGGGGATGGAAAGGAACGGATATATAGCCCTGTATGAGTGCATGCTGTGTGGATGAATGTATATCGTACACTGTAGGGCTCTACGCGTCCTTCTTCTTTCACTCACCCGTCCATGCAATCCAAAGTGGATGCGTTCGAACGTCCTTTTCGAGGGAACACCATTGGTCGGATTCAAGTACGCGCTCTGCACCGCACAATCACAGACGCGCGTGGTGTCGCTTTTTCACTTTTTGCACACCTTCCCAGTGGCGACAAGTGTCTAGCCAATCACAGTCCTGCAGCCCAGCTGAAAGGGCGATCAGTTCGCGCCTCCGCCTTCGCATCTCTTCTTTTTCCATCATCCTTTTCCCCTTTCTCTTCGAAATCATCTTCGACGCACCAAACAACTCAACCCCCAGCAACAAAGACAGCACCCATGGCCAACAACCACGACGAAGACACGGAATGGAACGACATCCTCCGTGCAAAGGGCATCATCCCTCAGAAAGAGGGCCAGATCACCGAGGCAGACATCATCGACATGATTGACGAGGCCATCGCAAAGCGGAATGACAAGAACTATGAGCAGAAGACTGTCGACGAACTTGACGAGCTGCTGGACGAGGACAATGAAGAAGAAGAACGAGTTTTGATGGAGTATAGGTATAAACAAGACAAAACGAGACTTTAGAATTCAATTGATCTTTTGTCAAAGTATTGACCGGCGACCCCTCTTCTCTTCCTGTCGCGTGCTTAGGCAACAGAGACTCAACGCGATGAAGCAGGAAATGTCAGAGGACAAGTTCGGAGAGATTCAGCACATTTACAAGACAGATTTCGTTCGCGAGGTCTCTGAAGCGAGCAAAGACATCTGGGTAGTCGTCTTTTTATATAAGGAATAGTGAGTGTTACTCGTCTCTGAGGCAGAAGGTTTAAGATAAACGAGTGTCTTTGCAAGGGAGAACTGGACTCTCACAATGTCCTATCCTCAATTACCCTCAATAGCCTGCCCATTTGTAAGCTAATGGGTGCACATCTCGCTACAGTCGCCGCCAGGAACAAAGCAACCAAGTTTGTAAAGATCATTGGAGATCAATGCATCCCCAACTATCCCGACCGCAACCTACCCACACTCTTGATCTACGGCAATGGAGACATGAAGACACAGCTCGTTGGAGCAGCACAGCTTGGAGGCCTGAACATGAAGCCTGAAGGTAGGTTGTCCTTCTATTTCAGATCGAAAATAACCAATAGACTTTATTTCAAAAGGCTCACATCTATTGTTATTTTTATATCGAACGTACTAGATATCGAAGCATATCTCCGTCGTGTAGGAGCCATCAAGTTGCCAGAGTCAAGGTCCTCCAAATTTGAAGAGGTTAGTAATATGGATGGCCCCGCACATGCAGGAGTTTACAATGGTGTAGAGGGCTAACTGCTCGTACTTTGCTCCAACGACGAAACTTAGACCAAGCAATCGTCGATCCGCAGCTCAGCAACAGCAGCGCTCAGCGACGACGATGAATACGACAGCGATGATTAGTGTTTTAGACAAATAAAGATGCGTATGTGACACACTCGAATCTCTACTTCTGGATCATTGATTCGCCCATTCAGACACGACCGACCATGAGCAAGGCAGAGGAATGGGAGCCGCGTCGATCTGTACACCGACAGCACCTGCAAGCAGAACAACATCCATCACAGCTACAGCAGCGTGCCGACCACCGTGCTGCAGACCACCTAAACAGACCAGCGGTATCTTTTTCTACCCACCGCAGTAACTTTCGTCAGGGGGTCCGACGTACTACGCCCAGAAGCGTCCCCAGCACTGATCGATCCAGCACCTATCTCGGTAGCCGTTCTAGTTCAGAGACGTACCGCGGTTCAGAACATCGGGTGCCTAATCGTGAACGTGGGCATGGCGACGGACATAGTTATGAGTCCCTAAGCGCCAAGAAACCCCTCCTGGACGATGAATATGAGGGTGATGGCAACGGCGACGGCGACGACATCAACAACAGCGACGACTATGATGATGTTGTAAAATTTCTTACAGGTGCCAGGATGACAAAGGGCGAGTCCCTTACCACATTCTTGGATCGCACCAAAACAACTGCAACTCCAATTGTGCCCCAGTATGTGCTCCCTAAGGAAAGACTTATAACGACCCCATCAACACAAGCGCCAATTGCAGCAGATACGGAACCCATCTACACGAGAGATGTAAAGACGCAGAAAACGACTCTTATCAGCCAGGCGGAACTGGAAAGAAGGATGCAGGCCTTGCGAGAGTCTATCTCCGAGTCAGTACCACCGAGGCGACCCTTGTCGATGCAACCAACCCAAGAGAAGCAACGGCGAGATCTGGCGACGCGCAGTGGTCAGATTAATAGGCGAGATCTTAAAGACGGAGCAAATTATCCATCTCAGCAACACACGCCCACGGCATCACAGCAGCAACGGAAACAGGCATCGCAACAGCATAGGATGGAAGCATCTCAGCATAGGAGGGAGGCGCTGCGCTCAAGAGCCCATCGTTCCGATCTCAAGCACAAATTCAGCAGCCATCTACAGTCCTGGAATACACACACATCATGGCCAACGATGTCAGCCGGCGAGAGCTCTGCGAGTGACGCGCCCTATCGTAGCAATGCTGCTCGGCGCTGGCGCATGCAGCATACAAAGGGGACGTCCAGGAGAGAATCGATCTCTGGATCAATGCCGGACTCCAGCTCCAGCATAGACTCGGAATATCGCGACCCTGTCAAGCAGATCTCAGGAGGCCTATCAGCCGATCCGACAACCTCAGCCCTGGCACCAATTGCAGAGCGGAAGATCAGAAGGTCTTATTGCGGATGGATCGTAATCCGTCTTTTTCGGTTCTTCCTCTGGACGCTGGTATCAATGACAATACAGGTGGTCGTCATGGGAATCTTGTTCAGGTAAACAGCAATCTGCCATTCAAATTCCTCGCATCCTAAAAGACTATACTCTGTCTAAACACCACTTTCTATTACTTTATTTTTTGTACTATATTTCATAAGACCCACCTCATCAGTGGCCCATCTATCGACTGAAGGCTCCCGTGGAAGTGTCCCCAGAGCCGTTGCCTACAGTGGACGAGACTATGTTGCCGATCAAATAGGATTCTACACGTTTCTTGATGACGGATTTGGTCAACACACGCTCGCATATTGTCACGATCTATGGGAGTTTCCAACTGATCCAACAAGTCTATATTATGGCAGACGCATCTCGTCCTTACGGAGTCGCATTCTCGATGCAATGGCAAAAGCGCGCCTCATCATAGCCAGCGCATCGAACGCGGCCATTGGGTCAAGGCCCTTGCAGTATTTGTGGTTGAAGATCAGGGGGATTGTAGTGGGCTGGGATCGAGTTTGGAACGGAGGTAGAGAAGAGAACGACGCGCTTGAATGGCTCTATCATTGAGCTGTAGCGGTACCGTCCAAATAAACGACCGGTATCCTCACTATCAAACAGATTGTGGAAGGGGGTGCCAGACATACATTCAATTGAGCACACTTTTTTCGAGGGAGCGAATCCCATAAATATAACATGGTTAATCGGTCCGTGCTGCTTTCATTCGACTTCGCCCAGCATCGCACGCATTATTATTTTTATTTTACTGCCACAATACACTGTTTTGCTAAAAGTTTTGTTTCGATAAAACAATGAACCCTGCAAAGAAGAGGTATCCATGAGGGTTTCCGACCTGGTGTATAATAAAAATAGACCAAGATTTATCAATCGTTTTCTTTAATCTACGACTACCTTCTTTCTTAAACACATCTCTTGCGTTCATGGATAGATTTGCAGTGGTTTAGCGAAGTTTTCTGGAACCGGCGGGGGACCCTACAAGCTTGTCCCGCGTCTAAAGATAACAAGGGAGAGGGCATCATGAGAAGAGCAGCAAGCACCCTTCACCCTGTCGAACCCGTAGCGAATAAGCGGGCCGAAGGGGTTGGTTTACACATGATAATTTAGACGACGCCGATTGTTGTTTTTTTTTTTGCGACCAACTTTACAGTCGATCTCCAACGGAGAAATATGCACTCTCAAAAATGGCACGTTTCATCCCTGTTCTCCTGCGATCACAGAATCCGCTCGTGGAATCCTCATCCTTCTACCATGCCTCCAGTCGAATTCAAACGAAATGTCTCGATGCCTCGTAATGAGTACTCCGCAACCTTATTGGTGCTGGACCCGCTCACGAGACCCCAGTAAAGACTGCCGCCACCGAGTGTCTTTCCCTGGTTATTGGCGTTTGGCATGAAGGTCGCACAAGAGGCCATTCGCTTGTTCCTCGCCCCAGAGAACCAAAGACCATTGGCTGCTCCAGGACTAAGATTTGCAACAAGGCTGGTGAACCAGTTGCCTTCAACACCGTCCAGTAGACCCTCTGGACTTGATGAACCCCCCTCGATAAGGCAGCATCATCTACAACAACAATGGGTCAATATTGCATTGAAGTGAAGATGACATTGAGCAGCGATTGGGGAGAATGGACAAGAAGTCCCAGATAAGCCTGAAGCAATTTGCAAGATTTGCAGCACGACACCGACAGAAAGCACGAAAAGGTACAGCCTGGCTAGAGGACCTGATAGCAAAGGGAGCATTGATTAGGTTATCAGCATGCAATGGATTGCTTATGGCGCGCTCAGAGGGCGCCCCACCTAGAGGGTACCTTACACAGTGGGCACCCCGCCTAGAAGGTACCACACCCAGAAGGTACCGCATCTAGCAGATCCCACACTCAGAGGGCACCGCACCTCTCGGCTAAGGTATCGTGTCGTGCAAGTCATGGACGCCATGGAGACGCGCGTGGTGTAGGGCAATATGGGATGGGAGATGGTTGGGGACAGAGGTTGATGGAGCGGTGATGGTGAGACGATACAGAATTTGCGGTATTATTATGAGGTTGTTGACAATAAAGAATTGACAGGTCCCACAGAAGACGCTAGGAGAAAATGCCTCAAGGCACACCGGTTTGACATACTTTTCGAAGGGCCCGCCCTCTTTCCTTCTTTTCTTCCTTCACTCTCACAGACTTACACTTGCAACTTCAAGCGCACGTACACACTCACCTCGCCGCTACTGAACTCCTCCACCTCCTCCCCATTGGTGCCTCGCCCCTCTCTCTCTCCCCCTCTCTCTTCCTCTCTCTCTCTCTCTCTCTCTCTCTCTCCCTCTCTCTCTCATTGCCATTGGATCACTGAACTCTCTCATTCAGCGGCCATGGAATCGCACACCAAATCACCTTCCCCTGGAACACACTCTCACACTGTAAGCGAACAATCCAACAGCAAAGCCAGTGGCACCAGTGCACATAGCGAGGACGCATTACACCCTCAAGGGGAGCGTGAGACCAAATCAGACTCGCTGTATCAGAGTCGAGGAAACCTCGATACCCTGGCCGCCGCAGCCCTAAAGCCCCTCTCGGACGACACCAGCGACAACCACAGATATAGGGAATTTCCACACTCGTCCAAATCATACCAGCAGCAACGACATGCACATCTGCAGGAGCATCCGTCTCGTCCACTGCAGGACCTGAATAGTGACAGGGAGAAGGAGACAAGAACGTCAGAGCAGCATTATGGCACTAGGAAGCATATGGATGATACCTCGAGATATCACTATAGAGAACATGGCCAGCAGGTTTCTGACGATGACTCGGATGACAACCAGACGAATCGACACCGCCAAGAGCAGGAGGGCGAGTCGCCACAATATCACTCGTCGAGATCGCCCCACAGATCGTATGGGCCAGGCCAGTCAGCCAAGGTAATGGGACTACGCCCGTTTTGGTCGTGCTTTTTTCAATGAGGGGATCAAACGTGGGTTCTCGGCGCTTACCGTTCTTCTTCTGACCCTCTCTGCGGCTAATGTACATGTCACCGCGCCTCATTTCTTCTACGACGTCCAGCCCAGTACTCGCTCGACGATGTCTATCTCCTCCTTGCTAGGTAAGGCACAGTTTATTCTGCGCCCTTTTCTTTCTTTTCTTTGATCCCGTGCACTCATTCTTCCCTGCAAAAAAAGAAAAGAAATGGCCAGGGCGCTCAAGAGGATGAGAAAGTGAAATATCTCACGGAGCTGCTGCATATCAGCATTGTAGTACGATGGCTGCTTTGTGGTACAATGCTAAAACAAGGCTCTTACTGGCCCTGCACTTTTTAGACAGCGAGATCAGGCCATGCCATCAGAGGAACTCTGGGAGCGAGGAGGGCGACGTTGATAGTGGAGCATTGGAAGTTAATCAACAGCAGAAGCAGCAACATCACCATCATGACCAAGTGCCGCATTCATATCCAGGAGATACAATGCACCATCATCACCGTCACTTGCCGCACCCGCATCATCAACACCAACATCTTCATGGACGTGTACACCATCATCATCCTCAGCATGTTACACACCCGCATGTTATACACCAGCATGCGCATCAACATACCGCGCCCCCACATCATCATCATCACCATGTACACCAGCACTCTCTGCACCATGAAAAATCGACGCATACTTCTGCGTTTTCATACATGCCACGGTCGCTTGGTCTTGTACGTGTCCTGCCGGGATGACCTAAAATAGTCTTTATTTATTTATTTTTCCCACAAGGATACTAATGACAACGCGCGCTTTTTGATAACGTCCTATTAGAGACTCAACCCACGACTGAAGGTGAACGCGACACAGGTGTACATATCTTATCTGATCCAGCTCGATCAAATGGTTCGTGTCACGCCAGAATTTGCTCCGCAGTTGTCCTCCCCCCATGGTCTGATTTCACTTTACTAATCCTGTTTAGTACATTTGGCGCCCTGCACTTCCGTTTCTTTCCAGCAACGAGCCCAACATCTGATGCGGTCTTCAGAAAAGAGAAAATCGGTCCATGACACAGTCGCCAGCCATTCTGATCCCGCAGGACACCCCCCACATAAGCACCACCAGCACCCTCACGCTCGCACGCCCAGCTGTGGTGAATCGACTTGTAGCGCGCAGGTGGTCCCTCGAGAAGAAGAGGTCGCCGGACGCTGTGAGGGCACATTGTCACCGTCGGCTTGCGATACTACCGCCTTAGACGAGCGACCCAAGCGCTACTCCAATAAACCGGACGGTGCAGATTCGGTAGCGGATGAGAATTGCATGCAGATGGTCGTAGCCTCCTCCGAGACTGTAGACAGGAGCTCGCCTCAGATATCGCGACAGACACAGCAGCAGCAGCAGCACCTGCACACGCACGCCCCGCACCAACATACACACCTGCATCCGCACGGACACGGACATGCGCATGCGCACGCACATCTACACGCGCATCATTCTGCGCCGGTGTTGCCGGCCCATATCCATCCAGCACAGCACCATCACCACATCATCCCGTCGCTGCCTGTGAAGCTGGATCGAGGCACAGCCAAGGCGAGCGGATCGACGGCGGTACATAGGCATCATACGTTACACCACCACCATCCGCATCATCATCCGTACCATCCAAACCATCCGAATCATCAACACCATTTCCATCACCATCTCGGACATAACCACCATGCGCACCATACGCATAGCACACACGGGCACAACCACATGCATGTGCACCAGCATCCGCATCCGTATCATGCGCACACACACGCACGTGCACGTAATGGGCATGTACACACGCACACGCCACTGGCGCAGAATGCGTACCCAAGGTCGACTCTTCAGGAACGAAAGAACGCACAGATGCTGGCGCTCCCGGCGCCTGCGGTTCGAAAACAGGGTCGACAATCAGTCTCGCCAGTGACGGAGGATGACCACCAACAGCCAAAGAGGCAGCAACAGCAACAGCAACAGCAGCGGCAGCAGCAGGATATAGAAGGACAAGAAGACGGCCGTGGAGGGTCTCGACGGGGGAGTGATGTGAACACGGAGGATGCGCAGCCGCGACTAGAGAATGGGGACTCTTCGCCGCTGCCACAACCACTGCCAAAGTCTAGGTCCCCAACACAACCGGTGGTGCCGATAGCGGTCTCGGCACGAGCTGCGAACGCCATGGCGGTGGATTGACTCGGGAGCACAGATATCCAAGAAATAGAGTGATCACGACTGTAGAAATAAATCTAATTGTACTTTTAGCACTGACCACTCTCAAGTTGTTGTGTTTTTTTTTTTTTTTTTTTTTTTTTTTTTTTTTTTTGGTATTGTAGCGACAAGCGGATGTGGTTTTGTGTTCATTTTCTTGTTTGAGAGTTGCCACCAAATTCGAAGGGTCTGTTGTGGCTGTGCGTCTGCTGAGCATATTTTCTAAGTAACAACTCAAAGTTTCAGTCTAGCCCAAAGCTGACTATATTCGCCTTTAGATAGGTTCAATAAGTGGCCGCTGAGCTATCAATAGAACGCCATTCAACTTCTCACACTTTCTACCATGACAACCATCAAAAAACTTATGCCTATTAGGTCCTCGATTTATATGAACACTTCCCCGTACATTCTGGTATATACAGATCAGTGATTGATCTATAACTTCATTGTATTTGTAAGTAGATAGACTTGATAATAAAATTGGTCCTTCAAAGGACATCTCATATTTTGGGTTCTCATCACTAAGAATGTTAAACGTTAGTGTAACAGGGTTCCATCGATTCCTCGAACAGCTTCCCTCCCGAGCTGACGCGTCGTCTTGGTTCCCGCACCCGCGGGCGACTGACTAAGGTTGCTGGCGTATTAAATTTAGCGGCAGGGAGGGTCATTCGTTACTAAGAGAGCGAGAATGGATTTTAAAGACGATGAACCCCCCACCCCCAGACCCAATAGTGTCATCACCAACACAAGGTCGACCTCAAAGACAACTGAAGCCCTCGATATAGGGAAACATTGACGGAAATCATGACGAAGTTCAACAACACCAGAGCAACGAACACCTACAGGACGATCGTACAGCAATTGAGCTCACGCTTTAATATGGACGCACGGCAGCGCACAGTACACCGCTACTTAAAACTTGCCTGCAATTGATTTATATCTTCCAACATTTGGATCAAATATCCATAGGAGCCTCATAAAGCCCTCCCGCTCTACAAGACCACCCCACATAGCATGATTCAGGACTCGAGGAACTATTCATACTCAATTAAAAATCGGAAAAGGCGGTAGTCGTCGCGTTCTAGCGCGGGTTCTGACTTAGAGACGTTCGGCCATAATTCAACGGATGATAGCTTCGGGCCATTGCCTGCTCAGGTAGGCCCAAATATCGGTTATCCGCATGAACAGTTCCTCTCGTACCAAGTTCAATTACTATTGCAACAACATTTCATCAGTAGGGTTAATCTAACCTGTCTCACAGCGGCCTAAACCCAGCTCACGTTCCTTATTAATGGGTGAACAATCCAACACTTACTGAAATCTGCTTCAGTATGGCGAGTGCGTTGTTGGATGTAGGTCTGGAGTCGGCCACAGCGGTGTTACTGGTGGTATTGGCCAGGGTCGGTGAAAGAAGTTGGGATGACAGTTTCCGCAAGGGGATTGTTTGAAATCGGGAGAGTTGTGTTTCTCTTGCGCGTAATACTTAAGACAGCGGGCTGCCGTGGTCAATGTTTACGCGCACACAATACCCCAGGACCCTAGCTTGATTCCTTCATTGTTCATTGCTTTCTCCCGCTCTTTAGTTTTTCTAACCCATTGGGTGCTTTAATTCGTGTCCTTGACTACCACTTTTAATCTATGAACTTGTCATGGACAAAGACAGCTCTGCATATTGTCTTCAGAAGCACAATCCATGCGCTAGAAGATTGGCAATGAGACATCGTTGCTAATCTCCTATTTGCATGGCCTTCACCTTTCAAACAAGCGAAAAGATATTCTCCGAATCGACCGGCTTTGCTGACTGCACAGCAGGAGAAACGGTCGTGGCAGCGGTATCCATCATACTGTGGTTTGACGGCACCTTGAGTTTATGCGCTACGGACGCCATGGTCATTAGCTTTTTGCTTGCCTCGCGGAAGCCCAAAGGCGGAATCGGCTTGCCCACAGCGCCGCGTTGCTCTAATAGCCGCGTATTTATCCTGCTTAAGCCTTGGGCGTTTTGGATAGAGGTATTTGACACGGTAAGTCTGTCATGCATCGAAGTCCAATGCAGGTGCACCTGATAGCGATCCTCCTCTTCTATGACCTGCCACATGCGAACAGACTTATCGCCACAGCCGGTTGCGAAATAGGTGCTATTTGGAGTAGAGTTCCAGGTGATGCTTGTGATTCGTCCATGAAAGTCTTGAACAACTGCCATACATTGACCCGAATTCACATCCCACAGCCGCACCGTGTTGTCGTGACTGCCCGAGGCGATCTGCTGGCCGCTGAGCGAATACACCACGCTTGTAACAGCCTCGATATGGCCGCTTAAGATGGGACCGGGCGCACCGGTTTGCGCGTCCCACAATCGCACCGTGGAGTCCCAACTTCCCGAGGCGATCTGCTGGCCACTGGGCGAATACACTACGCTCGTAATCATGCCGGTATGTCCGCTTAAGATGGGACCAGGTGCACCGGTTTGTGCATCCCACAGTCGCACCGTGTGATCCAAACTTCCCGAGGCGATCTGCTGGCCACTGGGCGAATACACCACACTCGTAACAAAGTGGGTGTGGCCGCTTAAGATGGGACCAGGTGCACCGGTTTGTGCATCCCACAGTCGCACCGTCTCGTCGCGACTACCCGAGGCGATCTGCTGGCCGCTGGGCGAATACACCATGCTCTCAACAAAGTAGGTATGGCCGCTTAAGGTGGGGCCGGGTGCACCGGTTTGCGCGTCCCACAGTCGCACCGTGTTGTCGTAACTTCCCGAGGCGATCTGCTGGCCACTGGGTGCATACACCACGCTCGTAACAGTGGCGGTATGGCCGCTTAAGATGGGACCGGGTGCACCGGTTTGCGCGTCCCACAGTCGCACCGTGCAATCCATACTTCCCGAGGCGATCTGCTGGCCGCTGGGTGCACACACAACGCTCGCAACATACTGGGTATGGCCGCTTAAGATGAGGCCAGGTGCACCGGTTTGCGCGTCCCACAGTCGCACCGTGTTGTCCCTACTTCCTGAGGCGATCTGCTGGCCACTAGGCGAATACACCACGCTCGTAACATCACCGGTATGGCCGCTTAAGATGGGACCAGGTGCACCGGTTTGTGCATCCCACAGTCGCACCGTGTGATCCAAACTTCCCGAGGCGATCTGCTGGCCACTGGGCGAATACACTACGCTCGTAACAATGTCGGTATGTCCGCTTAAGATGGGACCGGGTGCACCGGTTTGCGCATCCCACAGTCGCACCGTTTTGTCGTAACTTCCCGAGGCGATCTGCTGGCCGCTGGGTGCATACACAACGCTCGCAACATACTGGGTATGGCCGCTTAAGATGAGGCCGGGTGCACCGGTTTGTGCGTCCCACAGTCGCACCGTGTCGTCGTAACTTCCCGAGGCGATCTGCTGGCCATTGGGCGAATACACCACGCTCGCAACTGGGTAGCTATGGCCGCTTAAGATGGGACCGGGCACACCGGTTTGCGCGTCCCACAGTCGCACGGTGTTGTCGTGGCTACCCGAGGCGATCTGCTGGCCGCTGGGTGCATACATCACGCTCGTAACAGTGGCGGTATGGCCGCTTAAGATGGGACCAGGTGCACCGGTTTGCGCGTCCCACAGTCGCACCGTGTTGTCCCAACTTCCCGAGGCGATCTGGTGGCCGCTGGGTGAATACACCACGCTCAGAACCGCGTTGGTATGGCCACGCAAGGTGTGGGCTTTTGCCCAAGTCGAAGTGTCATACACGCTGATCGTGTCGTTCGCGAGACCTATAGCACAGAATTTCCCATCGGGCGGATACGCGTAAGATTCCACGTTGCTATCCTCTAAGAGGTACGGCCATTCGCCAAACTGCACACCCCCCATCTGTGCGTTGTCCAAGTTGGCCTGACGCAGCCAAATATTGCGGAGATTGACTTTTCTCAAATCTGCCCCTTGCAGCTGTGCAGAATCGAATTGGCCACCACTCAGGTCCGCTCCTGGAATCTGGATGCCTTTCAGATCTGCGCTGTTGAACAGGATCCCGGCTCTAACCAATATCGTGATCGCATTGGCCGCCGCCTCGCGTGCCTCTTTGTTGACTTTGGAGCATTCGATCGTGGCGAGCAGCTGTTGCTTGAAGAGAGGTTCCTGTTGGACACGCTCTGCTAAAAATTGCAGAATCGACGGCTCACCCACAAAGCTTCTCCGTGACAAGGGCGAATCGAGCACCGCCTGTGCAATGGCTGCCACGGGTTCCTCTACAGTAGCCTGGTCTTCGAAGCTCATGACCGAATCGACGCTCCCTCGACGTGGTAGGTCTTGGGGTAAGGCCGCGCGACTCGCGCTCTCTCCGTCTTGCGGCTCAAACACCGCTCGGGCCAAGCAGTATTCCAGCAGTGATTTATGGATGAACCGGTATTGATTGCCACTGCGCGTCAGAGGACACGCCTCGCGCAAGAGCTGCTGCTTCTCGTTCTCCCGGCTAAAGAAACCTTCTTTCCATGTCCCTTGATCGCGAAAGGGAGAGTACTCGACCACCGGATTTCCCACTTGTTCTTTGTACATCGCTGCCGCTAGCGCTTTCAGAAAGCCAACTCCGTTTTGTGCAAAGCCATCGTCGGACAAGTTCTCGAACACCTTCTTCTCTTGATAGCTCAAGTCCTTCTTCTCAACGAGCCGCTTCTTGCCTCGCTCCAACCACTGCTCCAACAACTGGCATACAACGC